>NC_143576.1:15715307-15868614 GCF_048544385.1 Mastigoproctus giganteus
TGAACATAAGAATTCATTTTTAAACTAGGCTTAGTATATGTAAAAAAAAAAAAAAATAAAAATAAATAAATAAATAATTATTCATACATAGCCATGTTATAAGGTTCAGAAGGTTACAGTTTGTGAAAATCAATATGCTTGGCTAATGAAGGATAATGCCCATGGCTTCTGCCTTCTGAGAATACATTTTTGGAAATATTCTCTCTTTAAAATTAAAAAAATATATATTGCTGCCATTATGAATATATTGTATTTAGTTTTTCAGAACACAGATCTGCAGTAACAGAAAAATTCTCATTGTCAGTTATTCACAAATTACCCCTGATGTAATCATTTTGAAATGGTGGTGAAATTATCCTACATCACAACTGTTTTCCATTTTCAGGAGCACTGAAATTTTCACCCTATTATCAGCACCATCATGCTGAATTGCACTATTTATTTGTTTACAAGAATACATTTTTTGTATATTGCTATAAATAATTGGGCATGCATGAAAGTTTGAGGGCAACAGATTGCCACTGTTGCCCTCAAACTTTCATGCATGCCCAATTATTTTTTTGCAGTTAACAGCATTGTTTAACATGTGAAAATTATGTAAATAATGAAAACAGCAGTAAATAAAATTCATGAATTTATGAACTTTAATAAATGTTACTATTCATGAGATTGCATATTGCCGCATGAGAAATAGGTGAAAATATTTAATATATTTTCTTCACTAATGCCATACTGGTATGCTGTGTACATGGTAGTTTAGCCTGCAAGTCCCTTGAGAGCTGCTTGTTCAGTTTGCCAGTTCCCAAGGGTCGACGTTGCAGCCCAAGAGCACTGCTGAGTTTGGCACCCCTGTTCTAAACAGACTAGGCATTTGAGATTACATATTGATAAATACAGTGGCTGATTAGTCTAAGACCACAGGATTTCTTATTACAACATGTGCAAAGAATTTTTATTCCTGTATTCTCTATGCATCTGTGCTCTGGTCTTGGGGCCCCCACTGCTCAGTTTATTGAAGTTTCTTGGGGTAGAATGCTGGCTCCTGAGAGACTAAACAAGGAGATGGGCCTGTTTATCGTCTTTTGGTTCAAGCTGTATGGAAATCTTAGAATGAAATCCCAGAAAACCATCATCAGTGGGATGATGGTTTTCAGTGGCCACTTGGACTCATTTGA
Organism: Mastigoproctus giganteus; assembly: GCF_048544385.1. NCBI lineage: Eukaryota > Metazoa > Arthropoda > Arachnida > Uropygi > Thelyphonidae > Mastigoproctus > Mastigoproctus giganteus. The sequence continues at coordinate 15,716,483 of NC_143576.1, forward strand.
CAAGTTATCATTAACCCTTGCTCTACATAATGAATCTGGTGGATTGCATTGCCTAGTTTAAGATTCGCATTGCAAAACCTGCAATATCTTAGAACAATGTTTCCTGTAAATGCCATCAGAACTTTCTAAAAAAAAAAATTGCCAGTGCAAATTTCTACAGTTCTAAGGGCTACATGCAGGAAATTCTGAAAGAAATGTATAAATGTGAATAGTAATTATGACAGAAGGCAATGGCATCTCCAATAGCAATCAGTGGAATGATCAATCTTTAATACATCAAAGTCAGCTCAGTATCAATGGAAGATTTCCACAGTGTGCTACTTTTTGAGTTCAGTATCATCTGATATTTCCCATTCTATGATTGAGTAGTGCTCACATGTGTTTCTTGATTCTTCTCTGTGTATCTGTCTTTATTAGATTGTAACTTAGATTAATTAAATTAGATTGTAACAAGTAGTCTCCTCCATTGGTGAAGCGTTACTTATTCGAGGTAGTGCGATATCATGGTAACTCGTGAAGGCATTCACAATATGAGATATACTTAAATGATACTATTTCCTAGTTACTTAGTAGTTGGCTGCGTGTAGAAACGATCACTTGCACTAACTTACATGTCAGTTAACTGTTTCGCAACCTGAGGCTTATAGCTCTAAAGTGCTCTATGATCTTAATTACTTGAACACCACTAGGCATCTCTCATATTGTGGAGTTATACTTCACAACTGGGTTTTCATCATCGCGTCGCCAGGGTACCTGCCCACCCACCAATGAGAATAAGTAACATTAGTTATTTATCCTCATTGGTGGGAATGAATAAGTAACATTAGTCTTCTCCATTGGTGAAGCGTTACTTATTCGAGGTAGTGCAATATCATGGCAACTCATTATGAAGGCATTCACAACATGAGATATACTTAAACGATGCCAATACCTAGTTACTTACTAGGTGGCTATGTGTAGAAATGATGCACTTACTTGCAGTAACATTAAGCATTAAGTATGTCCGTTAAGCTATGTACGTAAGAGTAAAGTTATTTTTATTTTGCTAACCTGTGGATAATATTCTTCTGGTTTTCATGTATCGTTTAATTTTGTTAAATTGGTAAGGTAAAATAAAAGTATAAATTTGTGCTTTGTATCTTTGTTTTTATAGCCTGTGGATAATATTCCTCTGATTTTTGCTTATTACAATTGCTGTTTAATAGAACCAAAATTCAATTTGCAAACTTGATCACAATAACTGGCGTTTATTGCAATTACAGGCAACCCCCATATAACATGGTACTTCTACAACACAGTTTTGTCCTAACACAATTGATAAATTGTGGTAATCCTCACACATCACGATACTTACAAATGTTTCACTCTAACACTTGTATCTATCATGACAGAAGCCTATATAGATACAAGTTGATATGCAACCAAGTTACAAAGGAGGTTAGGCAGGCGAAGGCAGATTATGAGAAATCCTTGGCAAGGGATGCAAAGAAAAACAGCAAAGAGTTCTTTACTTATGTAAACTCTAGAAGGAAGGGGATGAATCAGATTGGTCCACTTGATATTGATGGGTCAACTGTTGATGATCCTGCTCAGGTAGCTAACAAACTAAATGAATATTTTGCATCGACATTCACACATGAGGAGTTATTCAGCAAGGGGAATGCCAGAGGTGTATTCAACTCTAGCAGTAAGCTACAGAATCTTGAAATAACTGGGAGTAAAGTGGAGGAGAAACTGTTGAAGATAAACACAAGAAAGGCACCCGGGGTGGATGGGATCAATCCAGTTATATTAAAGGAGGCAGCAAAGGAAGTAAGCAAACCCTTAGCCATAATTATGAGAGCTTCCTTGGACTCAGGGGAGGTACCCATAGACTGGTAATGTGCAAATGTGACCCCAATTCACAAAGGAGGATCAAAGGCTGACACAAGTAATTATAGACCTGTGAGCTTAACTTCTGTTCCAGGAAAATTAATGGAGGCACTGGTTAAAGAAGCACTGCAGGATCATTTAGACAAGACTTCAATTATAGCTCAGACACAGCATGGTTTTGTTAAGGGGAAGTCTTGCCTGACCAACTTGATTGGATACTATGATGCAGTCACAAAAGAACTGGATGCAGGGAATAACTTTGATATTATATACTTGGATCTTAGAAAGGCTTTTGATACTGTTGCACATGGAAGACTGCTACACAAATTGGAGCAGTGTGACATTGGAGGCAAATTGCTGCTATGGATAAATGGGTGGTTGAGGGGGAGAAGACAGAGAGTGGTAATCAATGGACACTGCTCATCGTGGACTAATGTTATTAGTGGAGTCCCTCAGGGCTCAGTGTTGGGTCCATTATTGTTTTCTGTATTTATAAATGATATTGATGATGGTATATCAAGCTTAATGTCCAAGTTTGCAGATGATACAAAAGTTGGCAGGGTTGTCAAGGACACTACTGACACTATGCTGCTGCAACAGGATCTGGAAAGGTTGAGCAGATGGGCTGAGAGGTGGCAAATGAAGTTTAACATTGACAAATGTAAAGTACTACACATGGGAAACAGCAACCCCAGAGCAACGTATCAACTCTGTGGTACTACACTGACAGTGGTAGAGAATGAAAGGGACTTGGGGGGGTTGTGCAGGCAGATATGAAGTTCTCTGAGCAGTGCAGACGGGCTGCAAGAGTAGCTCATGGAGTATTGTCAATGATATACAGGAATTTTTCCAGCAGGGATAAGGAGGTGATTATTCCATTGTATAAGGCAATGGTCAGGCCACACCTGGAGTACTGTATACAGGTCTGGAGGCCTCATTTCAAGAAGGATGTAGAGCTGCTGGAACGAGTACAGAGAAGGGCAACAAGATTAGTGAATGGAACAAAGGGGTGCTCTTACGAAGAAAGGCTTAAGTTTTGCAAATTACAGTGTCTGGAGACTAGGCACCAGCGAGGTGATCTGATAGAGGTGTATAAAGCCTTGAATGGTTTAAGCATGCTCAATGTTGATGGGATTCTTCCTCTAGCTCAGAAAAATCACCTGAGAGGGCATAAATTCAAATTGAGGAAAGACAGATGTAGGATAGACGTGCGGAAATTTGCCTTTAGCCAGCGGGTGGTTGGTGGAACAGACTCCCATCCCTTGTGGTGGAGGTTGATAGCCTAAATAAGTTTAAGGCTCAGCTGGACAAGTATTTTGAACGAACAGAGGGGTGAAGTGGAAGTGGGGTTTTTTTTTTTTTTTTGGCTGATGCTGCATAAGCTTGCTTTCTTGCATCAAATGCCTCTACTAATGCTAATGCTAACACGGTTCCTGAATTGCAACAAACCTCATATAACATGGTATTTTTGAGCTTTTGTGCGGGGAAGACCCTGCTATTATGTTGGATGTAATTTTTCAACATTTCCATTCTTTCTTGTGAATCCCCACTGTTGACTCGCTAATTGTTATGCAAAAAAAAAAATTTATTGGGAAATCCCTGTGTTAGGTTTTGTGCTATTGAACTTGTGCTTATTTGAGACCATAAAAAATTGTGACTTCGAAGCATGCAGTTTGTGACTTTTAGGGTTTTTGTAAAGTTATTTTGGTTTTTATTTGGTTGTTTATAAATTTTTCCGGGTATGTATTACTAAACTTGGTTCTAAAGAGTCGTATTGGAACAATTTCTTTGTTGTGAATTAATTTCTAGCCCTAAATTATGCATAAGGAACTTGGTCATAATTTGGGTAACTGCCGATTTATTTAAAGAATGGTTTCTAAATTGTTTTGCCAGCTGTGGAAAACTATTTAAAGCAGAAAAATCTGGATTTCAAAGTTTTATTACTATTGAATAATGTGCTAGGCCATCCAAAAGCTTTAAGTAATGTTCCTACCACCACCACTTTAATTCAGCTTTTTAATTCAGCCATTAGATCAAGGGATTATATCTACCTGTAAAACTCATTACATCAGAAAATATTACATTATTAAAATGAATTTTGGAAAAAATTGATTCCGAATGTATTGAAGTGATAGAGGCATGGAAACATTTTTTCAATTTTGGACTGTATCGGAATCATAGCTTTATCACCCAAAGAAGTAAAACCGTCAACATTAAATGCATGTTGACGAAATGGCCAGAGTCAGTTCATTTAGGAAGTATGATTGAACTAGCAGAAAACATAATCAGTATGATAGTAGAACTTGCTGAGTCAGTAGGAGGTTTTGATGATATGGCTACTGAAGACTTTCAAGAATTACTGGTAGAAAAAGTGATTGGCAAAGCGGATCTGGTGGAAATGGCATCGGAAGTAAACCAAATCAGTTCAGAGGATGATAGCACAGATAAATTCTGAAGTTCCAAATTTTACACTAAGAAGCATACGGGAAGGCATAAACCTAGTCGAGCAATTAGAATCTTATTTTTTAAATGTAGATCCTTCGACTGAAAGGAACACAAAATTCAAAAGGGAGCTTCAAAAATGCTTAGAACCATACATGCAATTTACAAAGATCTATCATGCAAATGCAAACAATCCCAGAATACTCATTTTTATAAAGCAAGTAGAAGATACATGAAATCTAGATGCTGCAGAAGAAAGTTCAAAAGGTGAAGATATTCTGCTACATAGAAAACATTCTGGTTTGATCGTGTTTAGCAGCAATGATGAGGGAGAAAATTAAATGAATGTACATTATCTGACATATATGTATCACAGTTTGTAAGACATCTACTCAGTTGTTACTATTTTTAATAAAAATTAAGTTTCTGATAGTTATAAAAAAAATTATGTATTTTTGTTAGCTTCTGGAATGTAACCCCCTTTTTGTACTGGTTCTTAGTCTCATATAACATGGTTTTGCACTACACGAGATTTTATAGGAACCTAACTACTGTATTATACAAGGGATACCTGCATTTTATGGCACCAGCATTAAAAAAAAAAATGATGGCTTGTTCGGATTATTGACGTTCAGATTTTCGACGCTCTACTATACTTAGAAAAAATTACATTTATTGTAATCAGCTCTTCTGTTTATGTTATCACTGTTTTTTGCCTTATCATGGTTTACGTATATGCAGTGGAAGTATGTAACATCCCTTTGTTCTTGAATATTGTCATGTTGTGTGTTTCGTTACTGTTGATGTTTTGTATGGTTGTTGATGTCATTACTTAATGAAAGTATTGTATCTGGCCTCCTACCAACAGTAGAGCATTAACCCATTTCTTGAAGAGGGCGCTGACTCTCTTTAGAAAATACAGCTGCGATTTACAGGCTCTGAAAAAAACGATAAGTGTTTGCTTTTTATTTACATAATTATTATTTTATATTGTACTTAATACGTAGTCTTATAGTTCTAATTATGCTGGTTATTTTTATTTCAATTTATATAAACAGTTTTTGTAGATATACGTAATACTTTATAAAACCGTTAGTCTGTTCGAGTCTTGCAGGCATTGTTTTTTGTATATAGTGATAGGGAATTTAAATTTTTAATTGAGGTAGCTAGGTAGCTCTAACGTATAATTATAGAAACAGTAATACGCTTCACTGTTTCTATTAGATAGCGTAGTATTGACATTTAATTTAATTTAATTTATTGATCTTATTAATTTAAAATATCATGCCCCAAACTAGAGCAGCAAAGCAACGGGCACAAAGTGGCAGGAGTGCTGTGACTCGGGAGAACTGAGGGGGCCGATTCTCCAACGCATCACAGCCTAAAAAAATGTGCAACTTGTGAAATGTTTGCCGAACTATCTGGAACGGAATATGATATTGCCATGGGGGATGTCTTTGTGTGTGCGCGATGTAAGGAGTGTAAGGAAATCAGGCGACAACTCAGCGTTGTTATGGGCCTATATGAGAGTTTGAAGGACAGGGTGGATGCCCTCGAAAGATCTAAATTGAGGGGCCCATCAGGCTCTCAGCTGCCCACATCAACACCAGAGCTTGCACTTGGTCATCACGCAACACAGCGGCAACCCCCAAGGCGGATTGTGCTGGTCTCAAAGGAACTAGTAGTTGTTGGTGACTCTATTGTCAGGGAAACGGGGAACATCCTTTGTAAAAAGGATAGGTGGAACAGGACCAGGGTATGTCTGCCAGGGGCAAAGGTTGATGACGTTGTGGAGCAGATATCATCTTTTAGGGGCACAAAAGGTGATATAGTTGTACACGTTGGCACTAATGATATTAAGAGTAGGAGACCGGCAGAATTACTTAACAAGTACAGGTCACTGATGAAAAAAAGCCGTGAATTAGGGTTGAAGTTGAAAGTGTCTGCAATTCTGCCCAGACACGATAGGAGGGAGTATATGATGAGAGCCTTGTCGATCAATTCGGCCCTGGAAAGATTGTGCAAGGCCCAAGGGATAGAATTTTTTTCAGCCTGGACTGTACTTGTTAACAGGAGAGACTGCTTCTACAGGGATGGGATACACTTAAATAGAAAGGGTGCAAGAATATTTGCTGATGCTATCGAGGCAGTGTTAGGTGGGTCGGAAAACTGATAGCTTGGGGGGATACAAGGACTAATAGTTTAACAGTAGCCGTAGGCAGAGGTGAAGGTGATTCTTGCACAACTTCTATTAGAATAAGTAGCGACCTGGAGCGAGGGGTGTTGGGGGTTTCATGGACGGATTGCAGTCATCGTGAAACAGGTGGGTATATGGGATGTGTAAGAGTAATTAAGAATAAGAATAGGTGCATGTATACTTGCATGTATACCAATGCTAGAAGTATAGTAAATAAATTTGATGAATTTGAAGTGTTGGTCAAGACATCAAAGGCAGATATTGTTGGGATAGCAGAGATGTGGTGTCACACAGATATAAGGAATGCCGAACTGGAATTTGGGAAGTACAATGTGTACAGACAGGATAGGAAGGGAGGAGGTGTTATGCTGTTAATAAAGAAAAACATAAAATCAAAAGAAGTGCATCCAGTTGATATAGATGAACAGTGCACTGTTGAGTCAGTTTGGTGTGACATAAGCACTGCGAAAGCAAAAATAAGAGTAGGAGTGTGTTATAGGCCTAATGACTTTTTTTTTATATATTTTTTTATATTATTATTAGCTGTATGGTGCAAGGAAGCCTGAGGCTTATGCTACACCAGCCAAAAAAAAAAAATCCTGAGTTACCCTGAGAGAGAGAGAGAGAGAGAGAGAGAGAAGTAGAAAGGAATCACCAAGAAAGAGAAGGATGATGATATCCAGCTAAGGATCCTGGGTGTGCCAAGCCCAAACTCACCAGATGTGAGCCCCTGAGATGAGTACAATGAGCAGTTATACAGAGAGATAGAGTGGGCTAGTAAATCGGAATGTCTTATAATGGGGGATTTTAACTTCCCAGATATTGACTAGAACTTGTGGGTTGGGCACTCACACACTAGTCAGACTTTTGTGGATTTATTGGATGATTGTTTTCTGCAGCAGCATGTTCGAGAGGCAACCAGAGAAAGTAATACTCTTGATCTGGTTATCAGTAGTGATCATTCATGTATTAGGAATTTGCAGATAAAAGAACCACTAGGTGGCAGTGATCACAGTGTACTGACGTGGGATTTACTTAAAGATTTAATTACCATCAGGGGTAAAGGAAAGGGTTTTTGCTTCCGTAAAGGCGAGTACAGTGGTCTCTGACAGTTTTTAAATTCTGTACAGTGGGATTAACTGGCGATGTTACCAACAGTAAATTCTAAGTGGGAAGCATTCAAGGAATTAATCATGGAAGCTACTAAAATGTTCATACCTATTAAGAAATATTGTTCAAAGTTTAGGCCTAAATGGTTGTCAAATGAACTAATGAGACTCGTAACAGAGAAGAAAAATGCATAGGATGCATATAAATTATCAAGCGACTCGGAAGCCTATGGCAGATATAAGTTAATCTGTAATCAGGTCACAAAGGAGGTTCGGCAGGCGAAGGCAGATTACGAGAAATCCTTGGCAAAAGATGCTAAGAAAAACAGCAAGGATTTCTTTACTTATATAAACTCTAAAAGGAAGGGGATGAATCTGATTGGTCCACTTCACATCGATGGTTCGACTGTTGATGATCCTGCTCAGATAGCAAACAAACTGAATGAGTATTTTGCATCTACATTCACACGTGAGGAATTATTAAGGTTTGAAAATGGCAGAAGGTTATCAAATTGTAGCAAGATACTTAATGATTTTGTAATAACTGAGAGCAAAGTGGAAGAGAAATTGTTGAAGTTAAACGTAAGAAAAGCACCTGGGGTGGATGGGATCTATCCAGTTATATTAAAGGAGGCGGCAAAGCAACTAAGCAAACCCTTAGCCATAATTATGAGAGCATCCTTGGACTCAGGGGAGGTTCCACGGACTGGAGAGTGCAAATGTATCCCCAATTCACAAAGGGGGATCGAAGGGTGACACGAGTAAATACAGCCCAGTTAGTGTAACTTCTGTTCCGGGTAAAATAATGGAGTCACTGGTTAAAGATGCATTGTAGGATCATCTAGACGACTGCAGCAATAATTCAGACATAGCATGGGTTTGTTAAGGGAAAGTCTTGTCTGACAAATTTGATAGGATATTATGATGTGGTTACAAAGGAACTGGATGCGAAAAATAATTTTGATATCATATATTTGGATTTCAGGAAAGCTTTTGACACTGTTGCACATGGAAGACTATTGTACAAATTGGAGCAGAATGTTAAGTGCTAAAAGGATGGTTAAGTGCTAGAAGACAGAGAGTGGTAATCAATGGGTGCTGCTCTTCTTGGATTAATGTTATTAGTGGAGTCCCACAGGGTTCGGTGTTAGGTCCACTGTTGTTTTGTATATTTATCAATGATATTGATGAAGGTGTATCAGGCTTAATGTCGAAGTTTGCAGATGATACAAAGGTTGGCAGGGTTGTTAATGACAGTAATGGCAGCGTGCTACTGCAACAGGAGCTAGATAATTTGGGCAGATGGGCTAAGAAGTGGCAACTGAAGTTTAACCTTGACAAATGCAAAGTACTACATATGGGTAGAAGTAACCCCAGAGAAACGTACCAACTGTGTGGTACTACACTTAAGGTGGTAGAAAATGAAAAAGACCTGGCAGTAATTGTGCAGGCAGATATGAAGTTTTCTGAGCAATGCAGACCGGCTGCCAGGGCAGGTCATGGGGTTTTGTCAATGATATATAGGAATTTTGCTAGCAGGGAAAAGGAGGTGATTATCCCTCTGTATAAGGCAATAGTCAGGCCACGGCTTGAGTACTGCGTACAGGTCTGGAGGCCTCATTTTAGGAAGGATGTAGATTTACTTGAGCGTGTACAGAGAAGGGCAACAAGATTGGTGAGGGGAATGAAGGGATCCTCTTACCAAGAGAGGCTTAAGTTCTGCAAATTGCAGTGGCTGGAGACTAGGCACCTGCGCGGTGATCTGATTGAGGTATATAAGGCCTTGAATGGGTTGAGCACGCTGAATTCTGATGGGATCCTTCCACTTGTTCAGATTACGAACCTAAGGGGGCGTAAATTCAAATTAAGAAAGGACAGATGTAGAATAGATGTGCGGAAATTTTCCTTTAGCCAGCGGGTGGTTAATTGCTGGAACAAACTTTCATCTGTCGTTGTGGAAGTTGATAGGTTGAATAAATTTAAGGAGGAACTGGACAGGCATTTGGAGGGAATGGTGTGTGTTTTTTTTTTTTTTTTTGGCTGATGCTGCATAAGCTCATACATTTGCTTTCTTGCATCACATGCTACTACTACTACTACTTAATTTTAATATTTTCTTTACTTGTTTTTATTGGTGTGTATAGATTTCCAAAAACACAACAGTTTTTTTAATCAATGACTTTCTCAAAGAAATAGTCAGTCAAATTAAAGTATTTTATATTGCTTGATTTTAATGTTTACTTCCACCTTTTAATGTACACATTTTTTTTTTTGCATCAATAAACACCTGAACAGCTGCATTCTTGTTTCATTGCTTCTTGTTGTCAAGTAGAGTTGTCTTGAAGTGATCATAATAAGCAGTGTCTGGTGAATATTTGTTACCCTTAATTACTTCCATTTTTAAGGTTTATTTCAAATTTGGTGCCCTTTATATTGTGCAAAATTTGAAATAATGTACAGGCAGTCCATTTATGTACAAGCGACTCACATCTGGTGAGTATGGTCTTGGCTCACCCAGGGTCCCGAGCTGGATATCATCATTCTTCTCTTTCTTGGGGATTCCTTTCTACTTCTGACTCTTGCTCTATCTCAGGGTAATTCAGATTTTTTTGTTTTTGGCTGGTGCAGCATAAGCCTCAGGTTTTCTTGCACCATATGGCCAATAATAATAATAATAATAAGGAACTATAGAAAATACATCGTCACGGAGCCTGGAGTGTTAGATGACGTATATTGACGATGCCACCTGGCCTCAGAAACGATCCAACACATCACCACGGGATGCAAGGTTATCACCCAGACTGAGTATACTCATTCAAGGCTTTATACACCTCTATCAGATCACCTCGCCGGTGCCTAGTCTCCAGACACTGTAATTTGCAAAATTTAAGCCTTTCTTCGTAAGAGCAACCCTTTGTTCCATTCACTAATCTTGATGCCCTTCTCTGTATTCGTTCCAACAGCTCTACATCCTTTTTAAAATGAGGCCTCCAGACCTGTATACAGTACTCAAGGTGTGGTCTGACCATTGCCTTATACATTGCCTTATGGGATGCTAGAAAAATTCCTATATATCATTGACAAGACACCATGAGCTACTCTTGCAGACCATCTGCACTGCTGAGAAAACTTCATATCTGCCTGCACAATTATCCCCAGATCCTTTTCATTCTCTACCACTGTCAGTGTGGTACCACAGAGTTGATACGTTACTCTGGGATTACTGCTTTACATTTGTCAATGTTAAACTTCATTTGCCACCTCTCAGCCCATCTGCTCAATTTTTCTAGATCTTGTTGCAGCAGTGTACTGTCATTAGTACCATTAACAACCCTGACAACCTTCGTATCGTCTGAAAACTTGGACATTAAGCCTGATATACCATCATTAATATCATTTATAAATACAGAAAACAACAATGGATCCAACACTGAACCCTGAAGGACTCCACTAATAACATTAGTCCACGAAGAGCAGTGTCCATTGATTACCACTCTCTGTCATCTCCCACTCAACCATCCCTTTATCCACAGCAGCAATTTGCCTCCAATGCCACACTGCTCCAATTTGTGCAGCAGTCTTCCATGTCCAACAGTTATCAAAGGCCTTTCTAAGATCCAAATATATGATATCAAAGTTATTCTTTGCATCCTGTTCCTTTGTGACTACATCATAGTATCCAATCAAATTTGTCAGACAAGACTTCCCCTTAACAAACCCATGCTGTTTCCGAGCTATAACTGAAGTCTTGTCTAGATGATCCTGCAATGCTCCTTCTATGCTTCTTCTCTATAATGCTCTACTACTGCCTGGGGTACAGTACTACAAGTACTTACCCCCAGGCAGTACTAGAGACCCCAACCCACAGGCTGTACTGGGACTGCGCCATAATAATGGATAGAACAATCCCGCACAACAGAACGGACAATACCCTTGTGGACAAAAAGGAAAAGGCTACCTATCTGATTGACATAGCAGTACCGAACACTGGCAACCTGCAGAAAACCCATGGGGAAAAAAATCAGGAAGTACACGAACCTAAGACAGGAGATCAAAGAGATGTGGCATATGCAACAAGTAACGACCATCCCGATCATCATAACAGCCTAGCAGCAATAGGTCTCCCAGCGAACACCTACAAGGAACTCCAGAAAGTCGCAATTCTGAACACCTGTAGGATTTTCAAAGAGTTCCTTGACCAACAGTAACATGACAACAACAACCACCCTGTGTACTTTGTAGCAATACCTGTCAAGAGGTGGAACCCCCAATCAGAAAGAAATAATATAAGAGCAGCAAAAAAAAAAATAATAATAATACAACTTGCTGGGTTAAATGAAAATAAATGAAAGAAACCAATTATAGTAATAATAAAATTTTTATTGTGTTTTTTAGAATTTTTAAGGTCGCTTTTCCCCTGATTGAAACAAAGATGCTCTTGTGGTGTTTGGTAGATGCAACGTGAATGTCTCTATTTTTGTGCTGTTCACATTTAGCTACCAAAAATAAAAGCTGTATGTTAAGATAAGACTCCTGTCATTGGCTTCTCATTAATGCCATGTGGGAATGGGAATTGCCTAGAAAAAAGATACTTTTTCTGGTTTGGTGTCAGTTAAACACCAAACAAATAATTAATGTCTTATAATTAATAATATATCAAAATGAAAGCAGAAAATACTGTATAACCAGTTAGAGAATATTGATGGGCAAAGGTACATGGGAGAATATGATTTCATTTACAGATTTAAAAAAATAACAGAAGAAATTAAAAAGTTGCATCTGTCTGCTGTATATGCAATGGAAGGTTAAACATGCTCTACAGTGTGGACAAAAATAAATCAATGAAGACCACTTTCAAAGAAAGAGTAGTATATTACAAAGCAAATTAAAACTGTTAGTTTTCAAATGTAGAATTAGCACTTCCAGTTCATACCTTGACTGTCTAATTCAAAAATAGTGAGATGTAATATAAAACTGAGAGTGCATTTGAAATGAAGAATGTCTTAGAAAGCACCATTTATTTCAATACATTTTTATGATGGCCTCTATTTTGTTAAGCTTTGGTCTTCAATTCTTAATTCCAATATTGTTTGCTACTTGTTTTGCATTTCATATGCTACTTTTATAAGTCAAGAAATGAAAACTGTATGTAACAAAATTACACAATATTTTATTGAATAAAGTTATGAATTTACAAAGCACAAATTTCCATCACATTACAAATACTAAATTGTATGGCCCTGTTATGGAATCTATTATGGAATCCTGTCATCAGGCCAATTATAAAGAGTGAACAGCAGCAGAAGGGGGCATGCTGCTTTTCTTTACTGCATGGTAACAGACTAAAACAGGCATTAGCATTAGTAGAGGCATGTGATATAAGAAAGCAAGCTTATACAGCATCTGCCAAAAAAAAAAAAAATTCCATTTGCTCCAAAAGGTTGTCCAGTTCTTCCTTGAATTTATTTGCCTATCAAATTACACGACAGTGCAGGTTTGTTCCAGCAATCAACCACCTGCTGGCTAAAGGCAAATTTCTGCACATTTATTTTACAACTGTCTTTGCCGAATTTGAATGTCCCCTCATGTGTGTGTAATCTGAGCAAGAGGAAGAATCCCATAAGCATTGAGCTTGCTCAACAAACCATTCCAGGCCTTATACACCTCAATCAGATCACCTTGCAGGTACCTAGTCTCCAGATGCTACAGTTTGCAGAACTTAAGCCTTTCTTGGTAAGAACAACCCTTTCTTTCCCTCTCCAATCTCGTTGTCCTTCTCTGTACTCATTCCAGCAGCTTTACATCCTTCAAATGAAGCCTCCAGACCTGTATGCAGTACTCAAGGTGTGGCCTGACCATTGCCTTATACAAAGGAATAATTGCCTCCTTAACCCTTGTAGCAAAATTCCTTGTATATCATCATTGACAAGACCCCATGAGCTGCTCTGGCAGCTTGTCTGTACTGCTCAGAAAACTTCATATCTGACTGGACAGTTATCCCTTGGTCTTTTTCATTCTCCATTACCCTGAGTGTAGTACTGCACAGTTGGTACATTACTCTGGGGGATACTGCTACCCATGTGCAGTGCTTTGCATTTGTCAATGTTAAAACTTCAGTTGCCATCTCTCAGCCCATTTGCCAAACTTTTCTAAATCCTGTTTTGCAGTTACGTACTGTCATTAACAATCCTGCCAACCTTCATATAGTCTACAAACTTGGACATTAAGCCTGATATACCTTTATCAGTATCATTCATAAATATAGAAAACATCAGTGGGCTCAACACCAAACCTTGTTGGGCTCCACTAATAACACTGTTCTATGAATAGCAGTGTCCATTGATTACCACTCACTGTTTTCTCAATCATCGCTCAATCGTGCCATTGCAGCAAATTGCTGTTAATGGCATACTGCTCCAATTTGTACAGTAGTCTTCCATATGCAACAATATCAAAAGCTTTCTTGAAATCCAAGTACAGTAAAAGTCCAAAAATCCAGATGCCAGAAATCTGGACCACCCAAGAATCCGGACTTTTCAAAAATTCACAAACTTTTTAAATTTAGTGGACTTTTGTGTGTGTGAGCACCACAGATGCCCAGCGACAAGTGAGCTCGCGGTTGGCATTTTGAAACGAGCAATCAAACCATGGCAGTGCTATAATTTTTGTCCCACTCTTTCCATTTACCATATATAGCATACGTATTTACAAGCCCATAATAATGGCTCCTAAAATAGATACATTTCATGGTGTGAAGGGAAAGAAGAACATGTTGAAATTGAGTGACAAACTTGAAATAATTAAGAAACTAGAAAGTGGTGTGAGCAATACTGTTTTAATGGAAATGTACATCGGAAAGTCTACAATTTACGATATAAAAGAGACAAAGAATAAAATTCTAGAATTCACAGCCTTGTCTGGGCCTTACAATAAAATTGCTGAGAGAAAAAGTTTACATCAGCCAAAATTAGAGAATCTCGATAAAGTTTTGTACGAATGGGTTTTGCTAAAACGATCGGAAGGTATGGCAATTTCTAGGCTGATGCTTATTGCCGAAGCAAGGTCTTTTAAGGAACAAATGAACATTGAATCAGAGTGCACATTTAGTGATGAATGGCTTAGGAATTTCAAGACTAGTCATGGTATTAGACAGTTAGATATTGCTGGAGAAAGACAGTTGGCTGATACACAAGCAGTAATGGAATATAGTGCGACATTTGAAAAAATTGTATCTGACTATGACTTTACAGCTGATCAAATTTATAATGCTGATGAAACAGCGGTTTACAGAAAGTGTTTACTCATTTGGCTGGAAACCAAGAACGAAACGAAACAGGGTTTAAGCTTAATAAGGAAAGAGTAACCATTCTTATGTGCGCTAATGCTTAAAGTCAACACAAAAAAATAAGCTTTTGGTGATTGGCAAATTTCAGCGCCCCCCGGACCTTTAAAGGAATTGTCCACTTAACCTGTTAAAGCCCAAAAGAATGCTTGGATGGACAAAGATATATTTCGAGATTGGTTTGCTCATGATTTTGTTCCATCAGTTCATCAGAACTTGAGAAAATTGGGGAAGCCTGCAAATATAAAGTGCCTGCTACTTCTTTACAACTGTAGGGCCCACCCGCATGAATTAAAATTAGTGTCTGATTGCAGGAATATTTTTGCATGTTACTTTCCAACAAACGTAGCACCATTAATTCAACCCATGGATCAAGGAGTCATTAGAAACTTTAAATGTCACTATAAAAATGATTTTATGACGAAAGTGGTGCATAAAAATGTCGACTCTTCAGAATTTCAACACAGTTTTACAATCAAAGATGCAACATTTCCACTCGGAACTGTATGGAATACAGTCAAGCTTGTAACTCTTTTAAGAGCGTGGTTAAAGTTGTGGCTGAATGCGATGTTTGCAGATCTACAATCTGATTTAAACAAAGATTTTGAAGGATTTCACAAAAAGCTGAAGGCATCTGTAGTGAAAGAACTGATGGAAACTGTTAAATTATGTATGGAAGACACCCCTCTAGGCAAACTTAATGCTGATGACATAGAAGAGTGGATACGTTGAAGTTGCAGCGACTTTCACTGATCAAGAAATTATTCAAAGCATTATAACTCCTGATAAGATAGAAGAGAATTATTCAGAAGAATCTGGTGAAGAAAATGACAAAGTTGAAGAAAAAAAAATATCTTGGGCTACTGCAGAAAAGTCCATTGAAACATTTATTAAATTTATGGAACAGAACCATAGCTTCAGTCTTCAAGAAGTCATGCATGCACACATGGTGCATAATAATTTTATCACAAATAAATTACAAAATCGTAAACAAGATGATATGCAAAAGTATTTAAAGAAAGAAATAGAAGTGTCAAGCAGTGCAGCGGATAGAGTAGAAGCTGCAAGTGTTCCACAAGCATTGCAACAGACGCAACGGAAATCACAGAAAAGAACGAATAAATATTTATTTGTTTTTCAAACTTTGTTTTATATGAAAATGTTTCGTTAATAAACTAAAAACAAATAATTAATTTATATAAAATATGTATCTTCTGCTTTCATTTATATACTGTCTTTTTCTTTTACATTGTTAATTTTTAAACACGATTTCAAGCATTACACGCTTTTTTTTTTTTTTTTTTTTTTTTGTGGTGAAAATTCTTATGTTTACATCTTTCTCAGGTGTTGACTTTATTTTTCTTTAAAACTGCTTGTTTTGATAAATGAAGCATGCTTTATTTGATAATGAATAAACTATCAACATTTACCTGGTCATCTCTTCTTTATTCCATCTTAAATTTGAATTTTTGAAGGTGTTGTTATTTGGTTTTTTGGGAGCATGAGCAACTAAGGCCATATTGCTCTGGGGATATGCAGTGGTCATTCCCTGACCTTTTCGCATCCTCCGTATTTGGTGGGCACGGGTTCGAACCCCGGTCTAATCAAGAAGCGTGTGCTACACACTGCTGCTCCTGGCTACGGAGGCGTCAATTTTTGAAGTACTCCCAGACAATCCGGATCAATCGAGTTCCCGAGCAGTTCGGATTTTCAGACTTTCACTGTGTATGATATCAAAATTATTTTTTGCCTCCAGTTCCTTTGTGACCACATTGTAGTATCCAATCAAATTGGTCAGACAAGATTTCTCTTTAATAAACCCATGCCATGTCTGAACTGTAACTGCAGTCTTGTCTAGATGATTCTGCAGTGCTTCTTTAACCAGTGACTCCATTATTTTCCCTGGAACAGAAGCTAAACCAACAGATCTGTAATTACTCGTGTGCAAAAGTATCCCCAATTCATTAAGGGGATCAGAGGTAAGCCTTTGATCCCCTTCATGAATTGGGGATACTTTTGCATATCTCCGGTCTGTGGGGACCTCCCCCGAGTCCAAGGATGCTCTTATAATTATGGTTAAGGCTTGCTTACTTCCTTTGTTGCCTCATTTAATATAACTGGATAGATTCCATTCACCTCAGGTGCCTTTCTTATGTTTAACTTTAACAGTTTCTCCACCACGTTGCTCTCAGTTATTACAAAATCATTTAGCTCACTGTTATAGTTTGATAAACTTCTGGCCTCCACTTCCCCACAGAATTCCTCATGTGTGAATTGATTCATCCTCTTCCTTCTAGAGCTTACATAAGCAAAGAAGTCTGCTGTTTTTCTTTGCATTCCTGCTATAGTTCATAAATTGCTAATTTTGAGGTCTGGTAGTGTCTAGTGAAGAAAAGCAGCACATCTCTATGCTAATTTTACAACTTTTAGTATCCAGTATATTATATATTTGTTATGCATGGATAAAGTGTTTTATTTCTTAGCTTATAATAAGTTTACATGTTACATTATTCATTCAGCATATTGATTAGTTTTATATTTTTTCAGTTTTTAAATGATTATGATTATTTTTATTTCATTTTAATATTTCATTACAGCCATGTGGCTAGAGGTTTTTTAAATGTATGAACAGTCTGTAATGTTTTTATTTTTGTTTTTCAGGCAACAGAGAAAAGTGCAATTCCTGCAAGTAAACTGCCAGTCCTGAAGTTTGGAGCATTTCAACCAAAATGCAGAGCCCTTCGGCCTTCAGTTCTTAATTTAACATCAACAGTTATAGAGAAAGCAGATACAGAAAGATCAGAAAAAGTGGATCTGTCTATGTCGTCAGCAAGTAATTGTTCTTTCAGTTCCAGCGTTCACAAATATAAAAATGGAAAGAAATGGATTGGTGAAAGAGTTTGTGTTGGTGGAGTTAAACAGGGTATTGTAAGATATTTTGGCCCAACACAATTTGCTGAAGGTTTATGGTGTGGTGTTGAACTAAGTGAACCAGTGGGGAAACATAATGGATCAGTTAATGGTATTCAGTATTTTCACTGTAAGGAAAGTTGTGGTATATTTGCACCTGTTCATAAGGTAGAGAAAATACTTGATTCCTTGCCTCAAGAAGAAAGAAATGTTATAAAGCAGCATGAATCGAATCAGGGTGTCAAGTCAAGGTTTATGCCTCCTAAAATAATAGACAAAAATTCTACTGAAAGGACTAACTTCAAAATTCCTTTACATCAAACGCAAGAATCAGCTTCACTAAATGTAACATTTTCGAAATGTGAAAAGTTAGAAAATAGGCTTCTTAATGAGACTGTAACATATTGCTCTAAGGAGCCAAGCTTTGCTGCATCTAATATTTCAGGATCAAAGAATGGGCTTCCACTTACTTCTTTGCCTTTGGAAGATAAGTGTTATAAACAAGAGAGTAGTACAGATCATAGTAGCTCTTCAGACATTCAGTCTGCTAATAATACTAACAGAAACACTCAGATTAACAAAAACACTAATTCCTCTTATTCAACTACTTCAGAAAAAGGTGGAAATGAAAAGAATATTAAGGATCTTTTAAATAGGACAGTTAGTTTATCAGACTGTAATGTTCCAGATCCCCCACATATGAAGGGGGATGCTGGTGGTGGTGGTGGTGGTGGCAGTGGTGAAGATGAGGTTGACTGTAGATTGAATACCACATTCTCTTTATACCAAGAGAAGGGAGATGGTGATAACTTAAATAACACCTTTTGTATATATAAAGAAAGCCAACACGCATCAGATTTGAATACCACTTTTGTTATGGATGAAGTGCAGAATGAACTGGATACTGATTTTGGTCATATGTTTCCATCCAGTCCTATTAATAAATTTAAAGAATGTGAAGATGATCTTATTTCACTAGAATTTGATGACAGTTTAGGTATTCTAACACCCAATCAAATGAAAGACTTTGCAATTTGTGCAGAGTTGCAGTATAGTACCTTTGATGTCACAAAATTGGCAAAAATTCCTAAGATTGAATCTTGTGATGATATAAATGAAATTCCTGAATATGAAATTGTACATGATTCACAAGTTGCATCACCAACAGATGATTGTTTTTTTTTGAATAATTTGCCTGAAGATAGTCAAGACGAAGTGCCCATTATGGTTCCATTTAATGAAAATAAAGTGACTACAAAACACTCATTTTCTCATTCAGATCTTAGCCAAGAGGTTTTGATTATGGAAGAATTATATGAGCTTAAAAGTGCCATTTGCACTGTTCAAACTTCTACACCTTTAGGAAAGGCTGATTGTGTGCCTGATTCAAATCAATCAGGTATTCACATAGAATCATTAGAACGCAATGAAATTGCAAATAAAAAAAATTCTGTAATTAATATGACTAATTCTCCTGCTGTTCCAGAGCATTCAAACGAAATGGCAAAGTACAATATACTAGAGGCAGCTGATGAAAAGAATACATGTGACTGTAATGTTGGCAATCAGCAAGAAAAAACAAATAGTGAAACCTTAGATATTGAAAATGAGATGTTTCCAAAATGTTCTTTTATGAATGTCACAATGTCATCGTCATCACCTAAAAAACTTAATCTTCTTGATGATTCTTTAGCTCAACTCCACTGCCATCTTAATTATACATTGGAACATAATGCACATCCAGAACTAGCAGAATCAAAAATGAATTTTCCATTAAATCTTAGAAATTCAGAATCTGCAGATGTGTTGTGTACTCTAGAAGAAAAGGTGAACAATAATTACAAAGCATTTAATATACATGGGGAAGAAAATATACATGCTACATTATGTGAGGGGAAAGACAGTTCTGTTAATTTAGTAGAAGTAAATAATACTAACAGTGATAGTCAGAAGGATCCCCTATCTTCTTACACCCTAGGCAGTGCAGATACAGGTTACCAAGGGGATGGAGAGAATGATATTCAGAGCGAACCACTTGATGAATCATCACCTTGTCAAGAAATGAAAGGTTCATTTCATGATAGTTGCCTAGGTACTGACTGCAGTCAGAGTGAAAGACTTCAGAAATCAGATACTATGGCTGATTCTGATTTGCTAACAGATTCTGCTGCTATTGTTCTCACAGAAAGTGAATTGGAAACAGAAGGGGAATACAGAGAACTTAACAAAATTAGTGAAAAATTGTCAGACTTTTGTGAAGAAGGACAAGTTAAGATGGAAATTAAAATTGGAAGGTTGCCAAATGTGGATGGAGATAGGACTTTAACTAATGAAGTAAATTGCAGTTTACATGAAAAGAATGAACTTTCTTCTAAGCTAACTGTATCAGATGTGAAAAGAACTGAAAATATATCATCTGTAATGTGTGGTCTTTGGTCTGAAGGTAAAGGAAGTGCTCCAGTATTGGCAGCAAAATTGCCTTCACCAAAATATTCTAGTCAGGACAAGGAAGTAGTATTAAGTAACAGTGTACAGCGTATCACAAAAGTTGGTGAAAAAAGTTCAGTTAGTAAAATATATGAGAGAGGTTTGAGTGACTTGTCAAAGAATGCAAAAAATAGTAAAACTCATTCTCCCGTTGAAAGTCAAAAGAATGATTTCAAAGGAGTAAATAAAGAGCTCAGTCAAAGTTTTTTAAAGAATAATCATCTAAAAAATATAAATTCTAAAATAGGATCAGTGTTGGAATCTGATAATAAATCAAATAAAGCCGAAGAGGTTAAAAAGATTTCACGTACTCCAAGAAAAAGCAATAGATGGGATGCTGTGACATCCAGAATTGCAGCAAATTTAGCAGATGAAAAGTTGAAGCCAAAAGTAAAAAGAGAAGTCAAAAGTAGAATTGACACAAACTTAATGGGTGCACGACAGAAGAAATCTTCTCCACGATCCTGTGCTTTCAAAGAAAATGTCTCTAAAGACATCCAGAATATTACCGCAAATAAAAGTGTAAAGAATACTGCTAGTGATATCCAAAGGTAGGTTTTTAATGTTTTTGTATATGTTAAATGTAAAGTATATATTAAATATACTTCACATTTAACATTTAATGTTTGTATATATTAAATGTGAAGTGAATGTAAAAGTTTTTAATTTATATATTAATTTATAAATTAATATAATATATTAAATATATTATATTAATCTATATATTAATTTATACATTTCATCCATCATCAGCCATCTGACCAGATGGCTGATGATGGATGAAATGTATAAATTAAATGACTGAGAAAATGGATCTTTTTTTTTTTTTTTTTTTTTAAATTTCGTATGAATTTTGAATATGCTGAATAAATCCTTTTTCATAGCACTAATTGAAAAAAATTAGTGCTGTCTCACCGTAAGCTTCTTTCTGTAAACATTGAACTCCCCATATTCAAATTCTGCATCTCTTATATCTGGGTAACACCACATCCCTGATATCCCCACAATGTCTGCATTTGATAATTGAGCAGCACATCAAATTTATTTACTATGTTCCTATCGTTGGTGTACATTCAAGTATATGTGAATCTGTTTTTTTTACGCTTAGTTACCCTAACTCAGCCCATTTATTTATATGTTCTTATGACAAAGTCTTTGAAATCTCCATTCTTTTTTGTGAATCCCCACTGTTAACTCACTTGTCGTTATGCAAAAAAATTATTGGGAAATCCCCATGTTAGGTTCTGGGCTATTCAAGTTATGCTTGTTTGATATAAAAAATTGACTTTGAAACGTGCAGTTTGTGACTTATAAGGTTTTTGTAAGGTTATTTTGGTTTTTATTTGGTTGTTTATAAATTTTTCCAGGTATGTATTACTAAACTTTGTTCTTAAGAATCGTATTGGAATAATTTCTTTGTTGTGAATTAATTTCCAGCCCTAACTTATGTGTAAGGAACTTGGACATAATTTGGGTAACTGCCGATTTATTTAAAGAATGGTTTCTAAATTTTGTGCCAGCTGTGGAAAACTATTTAAATGGAAAAATCTAGATTTAGCATTAGCATTAGCATTAGTAGAGGCATTTGATGCAAGAAAGCAAGCTTATGCAGCATCAGCCAAAAAAAAAAAAAAAAAAAAAAAAAAGTAACATAAATAAATAAAAATAACCACTTCCACTTCACCCCTCTGTTCGTTCGAAATACCTGTCCAGCTGAGCCTTAAACTTATTTAGGCTATCAACTTCCACGACAAGGGATGGAAGTCTGTTCCACCCACCAACCACCCGCTGGCTAAAGGCAAATTTCCGCACATCTATCCTACATCTGTCTTTCCTCAATTTGAATTTATGCCCTCTCAGGTGATTTTTCTGAGCTAGAGGAAGAATCCCATCAGCATTGAGCATGCTCAAACCATTCAAGGCTTTGTACACCTCTATCAGATCACCCCGCTGGTGCCTAGTTTCCAGACACTGTAATTTGCAAAACTTAAGCCTTTCTTCGTAAGAGAACCCCTTTGTCCCATTCACCAATCTAGTTGCCCTTCTCTGTACTCGTTCCAGCAGCTCTACATCCTTCCTGAAATGAGGCCTCCAGGCCTGTATACAGTACTCTAGGTGTGGCCTGACCATTGCCTTATACAAGGGAATAATCACCTCCTTATCCCTGCTAGAAAAATTTCTATATATCATTGACAATACACCATGAGCTACTCTTGCAGCTCGTCTGCACTGCTCAGAGAACTTCATATCTGCCTGCACCACCACCCCCAGGTCCCTTTCATTCTCTACCACTGTCAGTGTAGTACCACAGAGTTGATACGTTGCTCTGGGGTTGCTGTTTCCCATATGTAGTACTTTACATTTGTCAATATTAAACTTCATTTGCCACCTCGAAGCCCATCTGCTCAACCTTTCCAAATCCTGTTGCAGCAGCATAGTGTCAGTAGTGTCCTTGACAACCCTGCCAACCTTTGTATCGTCTGCAAACTTGGACATTAAGCCTGATATACCATCATCAATATCATTTATAAATACAGAAAACAATAAAGGCCCCAATACTGAACCCTGAGGGACTCCACTAATAACATTAGTCCACGATGAGCAGTGTCCATTGATTACCACTCTCTGTCTTCTCCCCCTCAACCACCCCTTTATCCATAGCAGCAACTTGCCTCCAATGCCACACTGCTCCAATTTGTGCAGCAGTCTTCCATGTGCAACAGTATCAAAAGCCTTTCTAAGATCCAAGTATATAATATCAAAGTTATTCCCTGCATCCAGTTCTTTTGTGACTGCATCATAGTATCCAATCAAATTGGTCAGGCAAGACTTCCCCTTAACAAAACCATGCTGTGTCCTAGCTATAACTGAAGTCTTGTCTAGATGATCCTGCAGTGCTTCTTTCACCAGTGCCTCCATTAATTTTCCGGGAACAGAAGTTAAACTCACAGGTCTATAATTACTTGTGTCAGCCTTTGATCCCCCTTTGTGAATTGGGGTCACATTTGCACATCTCCAGTCAATGGGTACCTCCCCTGAGTCCAAGGAAGCTCTCATAATTATGGCTAAGGGTTTGCTTACCTCCTTTGCTGCCTCCTTTAATATAACTGGATAGATCCCATCCACCCCAGGTGCCTTTCTTGTGTTTATCTTCAACAATTCCTCCTCCACTTTGCTCTCAGTTATTACAAGATTCTCTAGCTTACTGCTAGAGTTGAATACACCTCTGGCATTCCCCTCGCTGAATAACTCCTCATGTGTGAATGTCGATGCAAAATATTCATTTAGTTTGTTAGCTACCCGAGCAGGGTCATCAACAGTTGACCCATCGATCTCAAGTGGACCAATCTGATTCATCCCCTTCCTTCTAGAGTTTACATAAGTAAAGAACTCTTTGCTGTTTTTCTTCGCATCCCTTGCCAAGGATCTCTCGTAATCTGCCTTCGCCTGCCTAACCTCCTTTGTAACTTGGTTACAGATCAACTTGTATCTATCATAGGCATCCGTGTCACGTGTTAATTTGTATGTATCCCATGCATTTTTCTTCTCTGCCATATGCCTCATTAGTTCATCTGACAATAACATGCACCACTTTAATTCAGCTTTTTTAATTCAGCCATTAGAACAAGGGATTATATCTACCTGTAAAACTCATTACATCAAAAAATATTACATTGTTACAATGGATTTTGGAAAAAAATTGATTCCGAATCTATTGAAGTGATAGAGGCATGGAAACATTTTTTTTCAATTTTGCACTGGATTGGAATCATAGCTTTATTGCTCAAAGAAGTAAAACCATCAGCATTAAATGCATGTTGACAAAATGGCCAGAGTTAGTTCATTCAGGAAATATGATCGAATTAGCAAAAACATAATCGGTATGATTGTAGAACTTGCTCAGTTGGTAGGGGATTTTGATGATATGGCTACTGAAGACGTTCAAGAATTACTGGTATAAAAAGTGGTTGGCAAAACGGATTTGGTGGAAATGGGATCGGAAGTTAACCAAATCAGTTCAGAGGATGATAGCACAGAAAAATTCTGAAGTTCCAAATTTTACAGTAAGAAGCATACGGGAAGGCATAAACTTAGTCGAGCAATTGGCATCTTATTTTTTGAATGCAGACCCTTTGACTGAAAGGAACACAAAATTCAAAAGGGAGCTTCAACAATGCTTGGAACCATATCATGCAATTTACAAAGATCTATCATGCAAATGCAAACAATCCCAGAATACTCATTTTTTAAAGAGAGCAGAAGATACAAGAAATCTAGATGCTGCAGGAGAAAGTTCAAAAGGTGAAGATATTCTGCTACATAGAAAACATTCTGGTTTGATTGTGTTTAGCAGCAATGATGAGGAAGAAAATTAAATATTAAATGAATGTACATTATCTGACATATATGTATCACAGTTTGTAAGACATCTGTTCAGTTATTACTATTTTTAATAAAATAGTAATAACTGAACTTTTTAAGTTTCTGATAGTTATAAAAAAAGATGTATTTTTGTTATCTTTTGGAATGTTAACCCCCTTTTTTGTACTAGTTCTTAGTCCAGTATAACATGTTTTTGCACTATTCAAGATTTTATAGTAACATAGTAAAGTGTTATACAAGGGTTTCCTGTATTTTATTTGCATTGTTGCATCTTTCCAAATCCCCCTCCCCATGCCATTAATTCATTTTTTTTTGCTGGTTCCTTTAATCCAGATCAGAATCCAGTCTGATCTGGATTGTAAAAAGAACTTTTTCCTCAGTGGAGAAAATAACCCAAGATCTTTCTTGGCATCTCACCATCCAGTCTAACACTGTTTTCCTTCATTTCGTAAACTGCTACTCCTCCAGTGCAAGTGAAATTTCTTTTTGTAGTTGCTTTGAGTAGAAAACAAAAAGAGAGTACAGAAGGTTGATGTTTAGTAAAAGTTTAATTTCCTGAAGATGTATTCCATTTTGGAAATCAAGTTATGAACTTTGTCATTCATACATATCTGAAATACTTTTGTGGCCAGATAACATAAGATCTTTTCTCTTTTTTTGAATAATTATTGAGTTACAGAAATTCTTTCATAATTTTCTTATGTGCAAATGTTGGATTAAGTATGAAATACTACTAAGCCTTTTTTAGTTTATTCCCAAAGTAAAGAATTGAAAGAAAAATTACTCTAACACTTGGTGATTGTTCAAATAGGTACAATAAGTGTAAAACATATTAAATGAGAGAGAGAGAGAGAGAGAGAGAGAGAGAGAGAGAGAGAGAGAGAGAGAGAGAGAGAGAGAGATCTCTTTACAATAATAAGGAACACTTTATTGCTTCGTGTGTGCGCCTCCATAGTGAGGTGGGCAGGAGCAGCAGTGCATAGCACACGCTTCTTGATTAGACTGTGGTTCGAGCCTGTGCCCACCAAATACGGAGGATGCAGAAAGGTCAGGGCATGACCACCGCATATCCCCGGAGCAATATGGCCTTAGTTGCTAATGCTCCAAATAACAAACAAGCAAAAGCTTCGTGTGCAATGAAAACCAAAGTGGGTACTCCTTACAAGGAATTGTTTTAGAAAAATTATATATTCATTCTTCAGTGTGTGTTGCATCTGCTAAAAGTATTTCAAGAAATGTTGTCTATTGGCGGATGCATTGTAAAATTTCGAAATCTGACACTAAACTGAAATCTGACACAAACTGTTGTTTGTGTGCCAAATTTTAGTTTAGCATGTTGTTCATAAATAAACAATTATTTATGAACAACAATAATTGCAATTATTGATAAGAAATTTTCAATTTCCAAACTAGTTAGCATTACTAACCAGTGGAGAGAAAAAAAAAAATTTTCATAAATGCTGGCAGGCAGTATCCTTGGTCTCTAATGACACTATGGCAACAATGATTGTACTCTCAAAGTATTTTGTAAAAATTTATGCTGTTTGAGTTTGTTTCCCTTTGAGGTCCTTTCAACACATGCAGACTACATGTGTAACAAATCATAGGCATTATTACTTAAGTAAAATTAGTAAAGGAGTTATTGTATGTTGTCAAACCTTGCATTTACATCAAAGAAGAGAATATTTAAGTTACTTTTATGCACTATGCCTGAAAAATACAAGCCATCAGTTGATTTAAAAGTGTAATTGTAGACCTGATTTTATCAATTTTATTAGGCACCATAGTCCTACAAGGAAGGTTAAATTTATGACCAATTTCATGGTATACCAGATTCATTATTTTTGGAATAGGCTCTCTGTACTTTTTTTTCCTTGTTAAAAGCATACTAATTTATCTGTTATGCCATCACCATTAATTCAGTCAGAGACAAAAAATTGTTGAATAGTTAAAAACTATCTAGCAATAATAGCAGTTTAAATCTAATGGCAGACCAATAATGACCAAAAGTTCATAGCCATAATCTGTCTGATAAAATCATATTCTGGACATTACACTGAACATCGAAGTTTGAGAATAGGTTGAGGTCGTTTCGGCCCTAAGGCTCTAATCATTTGCCTTACTGAATGAGACTGATTCCTTTGAACACCAGCTATCCTGAGGGAAACTTCGGAGGGAACCAGCTACTATATGGTTCGATTAGTCTTTTACCCCTATACCCAAGTCTGACGATCGATTTGCACGTTAGAATCTCTGTGGATCTCCACCAGCATTTCCTCTGGCTTCGTCCTGCCCAGGTATAGTTCACCATCTCACTCTGCCCCACCGATAATGCAGGTGGGACAGGCCGTTGGTGCTCGAGATGCACGGGATCCCAACGCAGCTGATGCAAACTTTTTTGCCTTCACTTTCATTGCACATTTGGACTTATTCAATGACTTGCGCACATATTAGACTCCTTGGTCCATGTTTCAAGATGGGTCGGATGGATCACCGACCTATTTGCCGCCAACTACTGGTTTATAATCAGAAAAGAAAATTTTCTCATGATTTCTTTTTTCACTTAAAACTAGGTTAAATATTCTTGATTGTTATTTTTAATTGATCTTATGCCACGTGGTGTGTACACTGAATAAGCAGATTATTGTAAATCAGTGACTGACTAACTGTGTGTGTGTCTTATTATTTCTTCTTTTAATTTTGTTTTTATAGAAAATCAAGTACTACAGAAGTTAATGACACAGTGGATAGAAGTGTGATAAACAGATTACCACTAACCTTGCAGAATGAGGAAGTTAATATTTGTAATGAAATTCCAGGTAAGTTGTATTTTAAAATTGGTGTTTCCTAATATTGTTTCTAAGAATTACATTTTCTTGAAAAATATAATCTTATGTTATTGGTTCCTTGTACAGGGTATCAATAAATTATTCACCTGATTATGAAGCTTGATTAAAATTTTGTTGTAATAGGTATCGTAAAATGGTTTGCTGTAGTTATCAAAGCAACTTGATGAGTTTTTTTCTCGTGTGGCCAGCAGCCTTGATCCCAGAAAGCATTGCAACAGTACAGCATTAAAATCACAACCATGCTGGAGAAAGCAGTGTGCTTGTTGTGGCTGTGGGATGCCAAATCCCTAGTGATTATATAGAGACATTTTCAACAGGAATTCCAGGAGGATCCACCAGTTTCAAGAAACCAACAGTGTGCTGCATCAGAAAGAAGCAGCTAGGCCTATTTGCAGATTAAGTGTTGAAAATTCAGAAAGTGTTTACTCGAAGACCTACAAAATATATCTGCTGGGCAAGCCTGCAGTTGCAAATACTGCAAGCAACATGCATCCAGGAAATTATGCCTCACAACAAACCAAAATGAGAGGAATTCATTGTTTACATACTCAGAGGTATATATGAAGATGAGCACTTTTTGGAAAATGTTATTTTCGGTGATGAAGCGACATTCCACCTGTCTGGTAAAGTTAACAGATGCAATTGTTGCATATGACCAGCTGAAAATCCCCACTCAGTTCATAGAACAACAGTATGCTAGTGTGAAAGCTAAATGTCTTGTACACTGTCCTTCAGCTAAATGATTGGGCCAATTTTCTTCCACGACAACACTGTGAACAAATTACTAGATAAGCTTGAATTGTATGCTGCACCTCAGCTGCAACACATGCAGAAACGTGTTCTATCAGAAAGATGTGGCATCACCACGCTGGAACTTGCATGTGTGCGATTTCCTCAATAAAAATTTTCTTAACCAATAGATTGGCCAGGATGGGCCCATTCCATGGCTGCCTCATTCCTTGGATATTACATCTATGAATTTCTTTGTATGGGGTTGTGTAAAGGACAAGGTGTAATGCAAAAAAAGTTAATATCAAAGTTAAAAGACCAGATTGAACAGGCAGGCACTTCCATTTCTCAAGAGATGCTTCAAAACACTTGGAATGAAATTGGTTACCATCTTGACATTCCACAAGATACTAAAGGTGCTCATGTGGAGGTTTACTGAAATGCAGTTGTGTGATAAGAAATTCTTTGAGTTGCTTTATTAAGTGCAGCAAACCGTTTTGCAATACTTATTAGAATAAAATTTAATCAAGCTTCATAATCAGGTGAATAATTTATAGACACCCTGTATTTTTATACAAGGGAATAGAATGAAATAAAAATGATTGATTGTCTGATTCAGTTTTATACATCATTAAATAATTCTGTTGGCTGGTGTATAAAACTTGAAAAATGTCAGATTAAAGGAAAGAAATCAGTATTCAATAAGAGCAGATTCTGACTTCTCATTCAACAAAATGTGATGATATTTTCAAGGAAATACAAAAATCAAATAAGTACCGGCTGCTGCCTTAAATGCAAGCCTTAACTTAAGTAGAAATTCACTAGTGACTTTAGTGTGGACAGACTTAATTCAATGATTACCTGTAATTACAAATTGTAGTTTACATATGATGTATTACTCCTTTATTTATTTAATGCCATCTCACTGTTTTGTATTCAACTTGTTATAACATTTGCAGCCAGTGACTGATTTTATGGACTGAGTTTTTTTTTTTTTTTTTTTAAATGAAAACCCCACACATGAGAGGTATTAGAACCTAGAGTACTTAGTACCATGCTTGTTGGAGGTGGAGAAGATGAAAGAAGATATTTGTTGACATTAGACTTGAAATTCTGTAGACTGTAATTTTCAGGAAATACACATGAAGGAAGGTTGTGCCAGAAAATGGCAGTTGAATGAATAAACGAGGAAGATGAAAAATTGGTTCTGTGAGTTTGAAGTTGGACAGTAAATGGATGTTGGTTGGTGGTGGTACATGTCGGACTGTTTTGAAAGAGAGAGTGGAAATTATAGAAGCCAATTCAGAAGAACAGTGCCCATGGAAGTATCTGTAGAAAAGGCATGCAGCAGAAACAGTACGTCTATGAGACAGCGAATGGAGAGACTAGAGTTAGAGATGAGTCATTAATGAACCTAACTGCCCGCTTCTGAATGGAAGCCTGAGAGAAGTTTTGGGGTCACCCCCCCAGATGTGGAAACAATATTCCACGGTAGGACAGATCTGCGATTTGTACAGAGTGAACAGCTCTTTCGAAGAAAAGTAACGCCAAGAGCGAAAGAGAAAACCAAGTTTTTTAGATGCAGAGGAAGCAATATTTGTAATGTACTTGTGCCAAGAGAGATAAATTAGAAGTCAGTGTAATCCCCAAAAGATATATATCATCTTGCCTAGAAATTGGAGTGTCACCAAAGATAAGCATAGGAGCAGAAGAATCCTTTTTGCGAGATGTAAGACAAGACTGAGTTTTAGAAGGATTGAAATCAACTAAGTTGTCTTTGCCCCAATGGAGAATTACCTGGAGATTGGCATTTAAGGAACTGGCAGCGGATATTCGAGAAGGTGAAGCTGATTGAGCAGGGCAGGGTTTCTCGAACAGGAAAGTGGAATGCAATGTGCTGTCATCGACAAAACTATGGATAGGATTTCCAGTCAATGGAAGAAGGTCATTAATATACAAGAGGAAAAGAGTGGGGGAAAGGACTGAAACTGGGGGAACACAAGCATTAGTGGAGAAGTTAGAAGATAGAGAGCCATCTACCATCACTGTCATTGAGCAATCAGAGAGAAAACTTGATAACCAATTACAAAAACAGTTGGAAAACCATAAGGTGGAAGCCTGTTCAGAAGACCTTTATGCCGACACGATTGAAAGCCTTTGAGTTGGAAGAAAAATGGGATGCTAGCAGGTCAGCTTTATCCTTGGCTGAGGTGACAACAGAACCATCTGGTTTTGACAGAGGTGGGAGCAGAGATGGGCAAAAGTTACGGCCATTAGCTTTGGCAAGAGACGACAATGCTCGGCTACCATTAGGGCAAGAAGCAAGTTTTCTACTCTTAGCGTGTTTCAAATCTAGTTTGGACTGATTAATAACTATTTTACAATTGTTGTGAGCCTTGATGTAAGCAGAAAATGAAACTGAAGAATTGGAAACAAGCCAATTACGATATGCATTGTTCTTCTCTTGAACAGCCTTAGCACATTTATTGGAAAATCAAGGTTTAGATAAAGAACACGATTTTAAAGTGGAGTGTGGAATTAAGGATTCCATTCCTACAAGAGTAATTTTACTGACACGATCTCAGCAAACGTTGGCATCAGAAGCTTTGAAACAGTAATCCGACCAAGGAAAAGAAGAAAAGAAATCTCGCAGGTCATCCCATTTTGCATTCTGGTAATGCCAAAAAACACGAGGTTGGGAATAGTCATGAGATAAAAGCTGCATTGGAGAAGAGACAATCACCAAGTTGTGATCTGAATTGCCTAAAGGACCACTCACTTTGACCGTGTACTTAGACGGGTTGTTTGTGAGAAAAAGATCAAGGGTGTTGGCTGTATGGTTAGGATTGTCCATTATTCTGGTAGGTAAATGAACAATCTGTACAAGGTTATTAGTAATTGCAAAAGCCTCACCATCTCAACCAGCTGGGTTGGTGTGACTAGAAAATGGAAGCCAGCTGGAGTTGTGAACATTAAAACCACAAAGGAAAAGTACCTCACCGTTAGGAAAGTTGGACTGGAGAAAGTCAAAATGCAAAGAGAGGAAGTCAAAGAGCGCCAAGTGATTAGTGGAGTTGGGAGAACGGTAGAGACTGACAGAGTGAGGTAGAGAGATTTTGAGGTAGAGAGGTTTTAAGTTAGAGAAGATCGAAAAGAGGAGATTCCAAATTACCAAATCTCTGACAGGGAATATCGTAATGGACATATGCACAAGTACTACCTTTGAGGCAAAAGGAATCATACAGCGAATAATTTGGGTAACTG
This sequence comes from Mastigoproctus giganteus, assembly GCF_048544385.1. Classification (NCBI taxonomy): domain Eukaryota; kingdom Metazoa; phylum Arthropoda; class Arachnida; order Uropygi; family Thelyphonidae; genus Mastigoproctus; species Mastigoproctus giganteus. Next base: position 15,748,067 of record NC_143576.1, read on the forward strand.
AGATGAGCAGAAGTTGAATCAACCAATAACTGAGATTCAGTAAGAAAAAGTACATGGGGTTTGGCAGACTGCAAGTGGAAATGGACATTGTTGAGATTAGAACTGAGACCACGTATATTTATGAAATGGAGTAGGAGGTGTTTGGGTGATTTAGATCTTTTCGCAGATAAGCTTACTCTGTTAGTTTGACAATTTGTGGTGTATTCAATAGTAAGAAAAAGTTGGGGGTGGGACATGCTGTATGAAATAATGAAATTTTGGATATGGCATAAGAATATACCCAGATCCTTGACATAACGTGGCCTCTACAATGCCCTCCCCCCCTGTATGCACAATACTTGGACTCCCTCCAGTCACTATCTGGCAGAGTAGAGAAAGCAAGATTATACACTAGCTTATCCGGAAGCCTCCTAGAGAGTTACCAATAGGTTCGGTCCAGTGTGCTAACTTTCTCATTTGCAAGAGAAAAGTTGTTTATTTAAATTAAAATTTAAAAAACCCATAAGCTATCTGAAATTATCACTAAATTTGTGCGATATTATACAATAGTTCACTTTCATTTATCGATAAATTATCGATAATATTTTATCGATTGTATACACTAGTCCAGTATATTAACTAGCAGCCGGTCTGTGAACACCGTTTTAGAGCTGTAACCTCAAAATGTAAGAAAGATTGGATCTCCCCATGATGTCCATCATAACCTGAAAAGACATGAATCATACTACATCATGGAAGATGTGTGGGGAGGGTTTACTGGAGCTTTGCTCTGTAGACTAACTATTCCACCACTTCAGGCCTCCAATAAGCAAAGTAGTGGTATTGCACCAGTTGATGAGAGTCATCTACCACCTAATATTGCTTGATAACACAGAGGGGCGGCATTCCTCCATGTGGTGTGGGCAGCACGCCTCAACTCCTGCTTATGTTTGTTCACACCTGGGTGGTCACCCATTGTGTGCTTGCCTATGGGGCTTATATCCAGGGTTACTAACAGTCCCACCATCGTGAAGGTGCAAGCAGAGGATTTGACTGTCACAGACCTTCTGGACTTCACCCATATTGGGTCCACTTGATTTAAGTGTCACCCGAATTTCAGTTCCATCAGCATTTTAGACTCCCAGGAAGCAAGCACAGCTTGTCTGGCATATCTGAATCAATGTCTGTGACAACCTCAAGGACCAGTTGAAAGCTAGAACTTGTTTGGTCTCTCTCTTCACCCTCTCTCTCCAAACATTCCATTAGCGTTATATGTTTACTACAAACAAAAAATCCTGTTATCAGAGGTCATGTTCAGCAAGTGCCAAAATTACACTAGTGTATGTGTGTAATGTTTTTTAAAAAAACAAAGTTTTTGATTTTTCTTATCAGTACGTTGTTCCAATTAAAGATGTCTTGCTGAAGAATCTCTTCTGAAATAATTTTGTATTTATGTTAGAAATTAATGGCTCTGATAATTTTATTTGCTATACAAAGCATAAAGTGAATATTTCATTTTGTCCTGTATGTATAGGTTGACCTTTGAAGTTCTAAAAAATCATCAAAATTAAGGTTTATTTTTTTGGTGAATGTAAAAATCCTAAACTTAAGTTAACAGCATGTGATTAGATTAGAAACACATGTATTTACACCAATATCAAAGCTCTTTATAGAAACCCTCCAAGGTAATGAGAAAAACAGTCATTATATCAATATTTCCTAAAATCATAAAAAGAGCAAAGATAACATTTAATGTAATTCATCTAATACAATATGGTATAACCTTGTTCAGAACATGTACTATTGTATTAACAAGAAAATGAATGTTCATTTTGCATTGATTGTATGTTATAGTAAGATTAATTTGTAAATTACATATACAGTCGGTCCTCGTATAACACGTGTTTGCATTACACGAATTCGATCATACACGATTTATAAATAGGGGAACGTTATCTTATATAACACGAAGCGAATTCGCTTATGCACGATTCGCCTTTGTGTTTACAAGAAATGGCAGTCGAATGCGGAATCACCCCAACTGAACGCAACACGATAGGAACGAAGAAGGTTCTGAAAATGTATTTATGTGTTTTATATCAGTGAAGGGGAAACACATTTCATCATAATAACGTAAAAACCAACACAATTCCAGCTATCGATATAATCGCAAATGCAATTAGATGGAGTTTACTACCAGTTTATAACAGATTCCACTAGCAGAAACGCAACTGGAAATTGTTTTTATTGTTTTATGGTAGTAACCCCCAGAAATGTGCTTTAGTAAAATGTGAGGTGTTAATAGTGTATCTCGGCCTTTACAGTGTTGTTTATTCAGTTGCTACACGCGCGCAGCTTTGTTTCTGTGTATCAAGCATGCCACCTCGTTTGTAATTGTGCTTTATTCCCTAAAAATTAGTAAAATACTTAAAAGGTGTGAAAAGGAAGCGTCCTGGCTAAGACACTGCAGATTCAGAGAGAAAAAAAACAAAGAAGCAATATCAATAAACAGAGGCGGACTGGGTCAAAAATTCTTACCCGGGAAAATTTGTAGTGGCCTCATACTACGGTTTATGGCCAAAATCACACTGGCCTGCGGCCCACCGTGGTTTCCCCCGTAAGGCTTATGGCCAGTCCGCTTCTGTCGATAGAGAAAAAATATGAAATTGTGAAACGCTTTGAGCGAAATGAAAGACCATGTGATATTGCACGTGCTACAGACCTAAATGAGGCAACGCGGAGAATTACAAAGAATGCGGAGAAAATAAAAACAACTTTCATAGCTGGAACAACTCAAAGTGTAATTAAAATCCATTAGATTAAGACACAAAGGATTGGAAGAGATGGAACGGCTGTCATCTCTTTGGATAGAAAATCAAACAAAAAGCAAGTTTGCTTACGATAGAAGCAAAAGCATTAGCAATATTTTATTACGACTTACGTATTATAATTTATACTTACATATTATAAAATACGTAAGTATTTTATTACGACTATTTTATTTAATATAATAAATTTTTTACGAATAAAATACGTATTTTATCCGTAAAAAATACTTTTTTAGTATTAAAAAATACTAAAAATACTTTATTATAATATAATATTATTTTTATTATGTATTTTAATCGTTATAAAATACGTAAGTATTTTATAACGATTAAAATTACCCGATTATTTATTGTGTTTGGTAATGTTTTGGTTCCAAATGTGTGTTCAATCTTGGGTGGTCGGCACGTAACCCTACTTTTCCCATAGGGGCTGTTGTTTATATTGCACGATTTTGCATTGCACGAGGGTTTCTAGGAACGCAACTATCGTGCTATACGAGGACAGACTGTATACAGTATCAATGTATGTGTACATAATTATATATATAAAAATTGATTGTATAAGAAGATAATGTTTTAGCAAAATGGTGTTGCAATATGGTTTATGCACTAGGTACGCTGTGTTTTGCAGAATAAACCCAATGACCATAATGAATAAATAAAGGTTAAACAGAAAAAAATAGGGTGAAACAGAAAAATTGCATCTCAATATTGCGTTTGGCATTAGTTTGCTGAATGCAATATTGAGATGAAAACCTAACGCAATTAAAAATATAGGGTAGTAGGAAAGTAAAAAGGTACATGAAATATGAAGGAAAAAGATGGGCTTGGGCAGTTCAGGGTTGCAAATCCTGTTCCTTTTGTTAGAACCCTGAACATAGATCTGGGAGTGTACATCACATGTTTAAGTCAATTATGGAGTAATGATAGTTAAAATTAAAATTTAAATTTAATAAATTTTGATAAGTAGCATTAGCATTAGTTGAGGCATATGATGTAAGAAAGCAAGCTTATATAGCACCAGCCAAAAAAAAAAAAAAAAAAAAAAAAAACCCTTCCCATTTCAGCCATCCGGTCACTCCAAATGTTTGTCTAGTTCAGCCTTAAATTTATTTAAGCTATCAACTTCCACAACAACAGATTGAAGTCTGTTCCAGCAATCAACTACTCCATGGCTAAAGGCAAACTTCCACTCATCCATTCTACAACTGTCTTTCCTCAGTTTGAATCTATGCCCCCTCAGGTTCTTAATTTGAGCAAGCAGAAGTATCCCATCAGCATTGAGCCTACTCAAACCATTCAATACCCTATACACCTCAATCATATCACCTCACAGGTGCCTAGTCTCCAGATGCTGCAACTTGCAGAACTTAAGCCTCTCTTGTAAGAGCACCCCTTTGTTCCTCTCACCAATGTTGTTGCCCTTCTCTGTACTCTTTCTAGAAACTCTACATCCTTCCTAAAATGAGGCCTCCAGACCTGTATGCAGTACTCAAGGTGTGGCCTGATCATTTGGGACGTAACCCCCCCACCGGGGTGGGGGGGTTACGTCCCAAAAGATAACAAAAATACACCATTTTTTGTTATAATTATCGGAAACTTAAATTTTTATAGTAGTAATAACTTAATATTTTAACATTATTTTTATAATAGTAGTAACTTCAATAGTAATAACCGAACAAACATTCTTACCTTACAAACTGTGATACTTATATGTCAGATAATGTATGTTCATTTCATTTTCTTCCTCTTCATTGTTGCTAAACACAATCTCTTCTGTTGTACCTAGATTTCATGTACCTTCTGCGCGCCTCTGTAGCCAGGCGGGTAGGAGCGACAGTGTGTAGCACACGTCTCTTGATTAGACCGGGGTTCGAGCCCATGACCACCAGATGCGGAAAGGTCAGGGAATGACCACCGCATATCCCCGGAGCAATATGGCCTTAGTTGCATATGCGCCTAAAAAACCAAATAACAATACCTTTTGCTCTCTTTAAAAGTCACAAACTGCACGCTTCAATTTTTTATGGTCTCAAACAAGCATAAGTTCAATAGCATAGAACCCAGGGATCTCCCAACAAAATACAGTGGAGCCCCGCTTTAAAGATACAAAGCACAAATTTAACTTTATTATCTTACTAATTAACAAAGTTAAATGATACATGAAAATAGGAAGAATATTTTCCAGTTAGCAAAATAAAAATAAATTTATGCTTACATACATAGCTTAATTAATACATACTGTAATATATACATACTAATTGATATTTCTGTTCACTGACTTTTTTCTTTTCTTTTTTTGGTTGTAAAATTTAAAACAGTAAAAATGATAAGCAATTAATAACAAAGAACATGGCACACACAAGTTTCAACAAACATGATACACACAAGTGAGATACGGAGTAATGAGTTTCTGAAAATTTATTTATGTTTTTTATGCAATTGGATATTTTGTGGAAGGGGAAACTCATTTCACCATAATAATGTGAAAACCCACAGACTTTCAGCTATCGGTACTATTGAGTATACTACCCATTTATAATTGATTATACTAACAAAAAAGATGAACAAACTGGAAACTCCAAATTGGTTTTATGGTAGTGACCTCAAAATGTGTTCTAGAAAAATATCACAAGGGCGATAGCGACTAGTGAGTCAATGTCAGGGATTCACAAAAAGGAATGGAAACAGAAAATTATATCTAATATAATAGCAGGGTTTTCCCAGCACAAAAGCTCAAAAATACCATGTTATGCGAGATTTCCCACAATTCTCAGACTCTGTTAGAGCAAAACCATGTTATATAAGTACCGCTTTGTGCAAGGATTGCCTCAATTTATCAGTCGTGTTAGAGTGAAACCGTGTTATACGGGTTTTGCCTGTAGTGAGATTTCTGCTGAGTATAGGTAGAGGTGGGCAATAATGCAACTGGCTGGACTTCCCATAGGAGTTCTTTTGGTTTGTTGGTAAACTGTATTACCATCAAAAATAAAGTTGTTCCAATGGGTTACAATGTATGGCATGTTAATATTTATTTAGGAATATTTTAGATTAGTATGATTGGTACGGGTGAACACACTGTGGAAGTCAAAAGTTTGTATGTGTGTGATATTGCCTCTGTGTAAGGCTTCTGTTATTGGTAAATTATTGGAAATTATTCAACTGTCGGGTAAGATTTTTATTACAGGTTTAAGCAGTTGTTCCAGAACTTAGCATTAGCAGAGGCATATGATGCAAGACATCAAGTTTATACAACATCAGCGAAAAAAAAACATTTTACTCATCTATTTGCTCTAAAAGTTTGTCCAGTATCTCCTTAAATTTATTTAAGCTATCAACTTTCACGATAGATGGAAGTTTGTTATGGTGGAAGCAATCAACTACCCTCTGGCTAAAGGCAAATTTCTGCACATCTATTCTACAACGGCCTTTCCTAAATTTGAATTTATGTCCCCCTCCAGGTTTATAATCTGAGCAAGAGGAAGAATCCCACCAGCACTGAACCTGTTCAAACCATTCAAGGCCTTATACACCTCAGTCGGATCACCTTGCAGGTGCCTAGTCTCCAGACACTGCAATTTGCAGAAATTAAGCTTTTCTTGGTAAAGAGGACCCCTTCGTTCCCCTTACTAATCTTGTTGTCCTTCTCTATACACCTTCTCTATACACGTTCTAGCAACTCTTCACCCTTCCAAAAATGAGGCATCCAGACCTGTATGCAGTACTCAAGGTGCAGCCTGACCACTGCTTTTTAAAAAGGGATAATCACCTCCTTATCCCTACTAGCAAAATTCCTGTATATCATTGACAAGACCCCATGACCTGCTCTGGCAGCTTGTTCTGCACTGATCAGAAAACTTCATATTTTATTGCACAATCACCCCCAGGTCTTTTTCATTCACTGCCGCCCTGAGTGTAGTACTGCATAGTTGGTACCTTTCTCTGGGTTTACTTTTACCCATATGCAGTAATTTGCATTTGTCAATTTTAAATTTCAGTTGCCACTTATCAGCCCATATTCCCAGCCTTTCTAGATCCTGTTGCAGTAGCATACTCTCTTTACTGTCATTAACAACCCTGTCAACCTTTGTATCATTTGCAGATTTGGAGATTAAGATTGATATACCTTCATCAATATCATTGATAAGTATACAAAACAACAATGGGCCCAACGCCAAACCCAGGGGGACTCCACTAATAATATTAGTCCATGAAGAGCAGTGTTCATTGAGATTGCCACTTTCTGTCATCTCCCACTCAACCGCCCTTTCATCCATTGTAGCAATTTGCCCTTAATACCATACTGCTCCCATTTGTACAGCAGGCTGCCATAGTAATAGTAATCGTGGCATGTGATGCAAGAAAGCAAGCGTATGTAGCATCAGCCAAAAAAAAAAAAAAAAAAAATCACATAACCATTCCCTCTAAATGTTTGTCCAGTTCCTCCTTAAATTTATTTAACCTATCAACTTCCACAATGACAGATGGAAGTTTGTTCCAGCAATTAACCACCCGCTGGCTAAAGGCAAACTTCTGCACATCTATCCTACAACTGTCTTTCCTCAATTTGAATTTATGCCCTCTCAGGCAATTATTCTGAGCAAGAGAAAAAATTCCATCAGCATTGATCATGCTCAAACCATTCAAGGCTTTATACACCTCAATCAGATCACCTCGCAGGTGCCTAATCTCCAGCTGCTGCAATTTGCAGAACTTAAGCCCCTCTTGGTAAGAGGATCCCTTCATTCCCCTCACCAATCTTGTTGCCTTTCTCTGTACACGCTCAAGCAAATCTACATCCTTCCTAAAATGAGACCTCCAGACCTGTACACAGTACTCAAGGCGTGGCCATTGATTTATACAGAGGGACAATCACCTCCTTTTCCCTGCTAGCAAAATTTCTGTATATCATTGACAAAACGCTGTGGCCTGCTCTGGCAGCCAGTGTGCATTGCTCAGAAAACTTCATATCTGACTGCACAATTACTCCCAGGTCTTTTTCATTTTCTACCACCCTAAGTGTAGTACCACACAGTTGTTCTTTCCTCTGGGGTTACTTCTACCCATATGCAGTACTTTGCATTTGTTAATGTTAAACTTCAGTTGCCACTTCTCAGCCCATCTTCCCAAATTTTCTAGATCCTGTTGCAGTAGCACACTGCCATTACTGTCATTAACAACCCTGCCAACTTTGTATCATCTGCAAACTTCGATACTAAGCCTGAAATACCTTCATCAATATCATTGATAAATTATTCCATTGTATAAGGCAATGGTCAGGCCACACCTAGAGTACTGTATACAGGTCTGGAGGCCTCATTTCAAGAAGGATGTAGAGCTGCTGGAACGAGTACAGAGAAGGGCAACAAGATTAGTGAATGGAACAAAGGGGTTCTCTTACGAAGAAAGGCTAAAGTTTTGCAAATTACAGTGTCTGGAGACCAGGCACCAGCGAGGTGATGTGATAGAGGTGTATAAAGCCTTGAATGGTTTAAGCATGCTCAATGCTGATGGGATTCTTCCTCTAGCTCAGAAAAATCACCTGAGAGGGCATAAATTCAAATTGAGGAAAGACAGATGTAGGATAGACGTGCGGAAATTTGCCTTTAGCCAGCGGGTGGTTGGTTGGTGGAACAGACTTCCATCCCTTGTGGTGGAGGTTGATAGCCTAAATAAGTTTAAGGCTCAGCTGGACAGGTATTTTGAACGAACAGAGGGGTGAAGTGGAAGTGGGTTTTTTTTTCTTTTTTTGGCTGATGCTGCATAAGCTTGCTTTCTTGCATCAAATGCCTCTACTAATGCTAATGCTAAATATACAAAACAACAGTGGACCCAACACTGAACCCTGTTGGACTCCACTAATAACATTAGACCACGAAGAGCAGTGCCCTCTGTCTTTCTTCCATGTGCAACAGTATCAAAAGTTTTCCTGAAAACCAAGTATATGCTATCAAAATTATTTTTTGCATCCAGTTCCCTTGTGACCAGCTTTCATAATTATGGCTAAGGGTGTGTTTACTTCCTTTGCTGCCTCCTTTAATATAACTGGATAAATCCTATCATAATATCCAATCAAATTGGTCAGATAAGATTTCCATTTGACAAACCCATGCTGTGTCTGAATTATTATTGCAGTCTTGTCTAGATGATCCTGCAGTGCTTCATTAACCAGTGCTGCCATGAATTTCCCTGGAACAGAAGTTAAACTAACAGGTCTGTAATTACTTGCCCTTCGATCCACATTTGAACATCTCCAGTCCATGGAGACCTCCCCGACTCCAAGGAAGCTTTCATAATTATGGCTAAGGGTGTGTTTACTTCCTTTGCTGCCTCCTTTAATATAACTGGATAAATCCTATCCACACCTGCTGCCTTTGTTATGCAAAACTTCAACAATTTCTCCTCCACTTAACCTAGCAATATTGAGTCAAACTCTACTATACAAGTGTCTCAAAACAAAGTAGCCCATGCCTGCAATTAACTATATAGCGGTATGACTAGAGCTTTCATAAAACTGAGAAATTTCAAACCCGAATTTAACCGAAGTTTACTCCTAAAACCGGTTTTAAAACCGATTTTCTCAGACTTAGGGAAAATAATTAAAAGCTTATAACACAGGTATTTATTTTATCTTGGGTAGAGTGTACAAATCGAATCAAATCTTGTAAACAAAATCTATCACCTCTTATAGTAAAAAAAATAAAAAAATTAAAATGCTCCAAAAAAGTAACCAGCTTGAGATTACAAAATTACAAATTGTATTCAAATCCTTTGAATAAAAACTATCTTCTCGTATAGTAAACAGAAAAATAATATGCCATATAATAATAAATAAATAAAAATAATGTGAAAAAAAAAACAGCTTGGGGAAATTACTTTACTATTTATTGCTTAGCTTTTTTTCTGAAAATGATCCTTTGAAAAACACAGTATATTAAGAATTTTTCCTGATAGACTTGACCTTATTTTTGTGTTAAAGAGACCAGTGATCGAAAACACTCTCTCAGATTTTACACTTGTTGGTTTAATGGTCAGCAGTGCTCTATAAACTTTCTCCATCTTTTCACTTCTACTGCTAGTTGCCTCCAAAATTTTAAATTCTTTGCTGATTTCCAATTCACTCGGATATTTTTGAAGGCTTTTCAATTAATCTCTTTATTACACTATCATACTCTTGCATGAGTGTATCTCCAACATCGGAACTAGACGACTATTTGTTTTCTTCTAAAAGAACAGTTCATTTATTTTCAGTTTCTTCATTCAACACTAAGACTCCTTTGGAATGTTTTGCAAATAATCTCTGATAAATCTCTTTAGCATGCTTTTTTCAAAACTTGCTTACTTGGAAAATCAAAAGTTCTTGAATCTGAATCTTCTTTCCTAAACTTTTTGGGGTTGTGTAGATAGCTCAGCAAAGCCACAGTTTGGCAATTTCGTCTTGCATTATAACGCTGCAAAATGCTATGGTGAAACTTTAAAGCAAATGGATTTTCTGCTGTATCAAGCTTAGAAAGCAGAAATTCTATTGAAGACTCTGTTTTAAGTAAGTCTGTATCTTCTGAGGTTATAGTCTTCAGAATCATTTCAACTGGTCGCAAAGTTTCACATAGCAATTCAAGTGTTTTCCAGTCATCGTCAGACACAGCTTCAGTTGACAGTACTGCACATAGAGCATTTGGAATGCAATTTTTCAATTTTAAAAATCTCTCAATCATGTAGAATGTGCTATCCCATCTAGTCTTGCAATCTAATATAAGTTTATATTCTTTCCCATTAAATTTTGCCTTAACAAAATTTTGTAATATGTCATTTTTGGTAGGTGATTTTCGAAAAAGCTTGCAAATTTTTCTGACTTTGTTAATAGTTTGTGCAATATTGGCCATTGGATTGAAGAAATAAATGAGCTCATCGGTAAAGTCGGTTTGATAAAGCATGCCTTGCTGTCTTTCTTCAACTTCTTCATCATCACTACTTTCTTCATTATTTTCATTTTCTTCATTGTCTTTGGGAGACTCAGAGACTGTGGCACCATAATTGATTGCCTTTTCATAAAGTACATTTATAACTGACAGATTTATACAATGTGCTATACATTGTTGATGATTAGGCGTAATTTGTTTGCCAAACTTAATCATCATTGCTGCTCCATCGGTGGTGCAGGCAACAATATCCTCATCGAAGTTCAAACCAAATTCCTTCAAGTGTCCATTCACAATTTGCTCAGTTCTTCTGCTATCAAGTGAACCATTAATCTCAATAAGACTTAACGACCAATGATTCTTTTGAATGCACATTTATATTCATATACCTTTTATTTTGTATAGACGTATATTCGTCTAGAGTCAGTGAATACTGTGCACCCAAAACCAATGAATTTTTGAAATGCTGAATGAGTTCTTCCTTCTTAGTTTTATAATAATTCAGAACCATATTTTTAATTCCATTCACTGAGGCTGGTGGTAATTTATCGTATTTATTTTTCTGAAGGTGAAGGCTTGATTGTATAAACTCACTCTTGGCAATTGAATTAAAAGAAAATCCATCTAAAGCAACTACTTTTGAAATCTCTTCTTCCATAGATTTTTTAACGATAAAGTTTTCTAATGTTCTTACCATTTTTACGGGAGGTTCAGTATTATCTTGTTTAATGTCAATCTGATGCATTTTCTTTAAATGCAACATCAAAGATGATGTAGATTCTCCAGACGACTTCATTATCTTCTGACATTTCGAACATTGTGCTTCATCTTTGCTTTTTCGAGCAAAATAATTCCATACATTTGATTTCATCTGAGACATTAAGAGTAATAAATATTAATTAGTAGGAATTTATATTGCCGACAATTTTAAATAAAAATATTGAAGATAACAAAGGCACAATACTATGTGTCACTCCTGCAAGCACTGAATGAAGAGTCTAAACGAGGCAAGTTTCAAAATTTTCACGAAAGAAATTTTTTATTTATTTACTTGCAATTTTTTTCCCCCCAATTAAATCTATTGTATTTTCAAAATTACATAAAAGCTAAATTTGGTGAAGCTGCTTTTTGGAGAACATTTGATCGCAAATTTAATAGGAATAAAAAAGCAAAAAACTTTCTACGATTGAAATTTGACGTAATATTCAGCGAATCTGTTTCTAGTGGGTAACCATCAATAAGGCGTGTTCCATAACTTTCCTGGCGAACAAGATAGATGGAACGGAGAAATGTTGAGCATTTTCTTTTATGCTATCGCTCCGACTCACTCAGTCATAAATGAGTACACCTGCATCGTGCCATGATACAGGTGGGAAGATAAACAGTACCCCTCCTAGATTTGGGCCACTTGCCCATGAGATTCGTACCTAAACATAAAATAAAATTTAAAAAAATAAAAAACATGTTTAAAACATAAAGCAGTTGAATGATCCAGACAAATGAACAAACAAAAGAAAATGTGCGAACAAAAAACTATATTCGAGGGCTAACTAAGAAAATATTCGAATCAGGTTTTAGAAGCTCGGTTTCGGTTTTAGCAACTCAATATGAAAACTGATTTAACCGGTTTTATAAAACCGGTTAAATGACTATAAAGTGGTAGCCTTGTAGTGGAATGACCAGTACCAAGATATAACATCGTTGTGCTACTTTGTTGCGAAATACCTTTAATGATTTGAGTTACAGTTAGTCATTGTGTCAGTATGTATTGTGCACACTGCAGTGTTCATGTCGATTTCTCAGTGTTCTACTTTTGAAATTTCATTATTTTTATATTTGGAATATATAGATAATTTTATATTTTGAATATAAAAATAATCCGCCTTTTAAATGCCAAAGAGAAAATGCGTTCTTACTAACAGTTTAAAGGAGCAATTCCCATTTATAAAAGAAAGTAGTGTTAGTGGTGATTCCTCAAAAGTGGAGTGTTCCTTGTGCCGTGCTGTGTTTAGTGTTGGTCATGGAGGAAAGGCAAATATATTTGATCATGTCAGAACAAAAAAAACATAAGATTGCTGTGGCTGCAAAATCCTCCAGTTAATCATTAATGTGATTTTTAGGCAAAAAAAACTCTGGTGATGAAGAAAGATATCTAGCTGCAAAAGAGGCTGTTTGTTTATCATACTTTCAACCGCAATCATAGTTTCCAGTCAATGGACTGTACTTCAGCAGCTCTTTTAAAAACATTTCTAAACAAAAAATTTACCTGTGCTCAAACAAAATGTAGGGCAATTGCTGTGAATGTATTATCACCACATGCAAGAAATGAAATACTGGAAGACCTAAAGAATATAAAGAAAGCCTATCTACAGCTAAGTATTGCTGCTTAGCTGTAGATGCACTGATCTAAAGATTGGGCTGATTATAGTGAGGTATTTTATTTGGATAAAGGCATTGCAAAAGAAATATTAGAATTTTGCAGTCTCCCTGGAGAAACCTCCGATCTTATTGTTGACTACTGTTTAAAAGTTGCTAATAAACATGACATTGTTAATAAAATAATAGGTATTTCAGCAGATAATGCCAATAAAAACTTTGGTGGATTAAAAAGGAAAGACAAAAACAGTGTTTTTTATGAAAATTCAAGAAAAGTTAAACAGAAAAATAATAGGTATAGGCTGTGCAGCACACATAATAGTGTACAAATTGCGATTGATGTATTACCTATATAGACATTCAGACAATTCATTGGAAAGTTTTTCAGTATTTTCACCATTTTCTACAGCAGCGTGTTCAAGAGGCAACTGGAGGGAGTAATACTCTTGATCAGTTTATCAGCATTGATTCTTCATGCATTAAGAATCTGCAGATAAAGGAACCACTAGGTGGCAGTGATCACAGTGTACTGTTGTGGGATTTATTTAAAGCTGTAACTACATCAGAGGTAAAGGAAAGAGTTAAAAATAATTTTTAAATTATATAAAAGGATCAGCTGACAGTGTTACCAACAGCAAATTCTAAATGGGAAGCATTCAAGGAAGTAATCTTGGATGCTACTAGGCTTTTTGTCTGAAGAAAGAAATACTGTTAAAAGTTTAGGCCTAAATGGATGGCAGGTGAACTAATGAGACTTGTGGCAGAGAAGAAAAATGCATGGGATACATAAAAATTATCACACGACACAGAAGACTATGGTAGATATAAGCTAGTCTGTAATCAAGTCACAAAGAAGGTTAGGCAAGCAAAGGCAAATTGTGAGAAATCTTTGGCAAAGGATGCGAAGAAGACAGCAAAGACTTTACTTATATAAATTCTAGAAGGAAGAGGATGAATCAGATTGGTCCACTTGATATCGATAGTTCAACTGTAGATGATCCTGCTCAGGTAGCTGACAAACAATGCGTATTTTGCATCTATATTCACACATGAGGAAGGAAGAGGAGGCCAGATGCTTATTAAACTCTAACAGGGAGCTTAATGATTTTGTAATAACTGAGAGCAAAGTGGAGGAGAAATTGTTGAAGTTAAACATAACAAAGGCACCAGGTGTGGATGGGATCTATCGAGTTGTATTAAAGGAGGTAGCAAAGGAAGTAAGCACACCCTTAGCCATAATTATGAAAGCTTTCTTGGACTCAGGGGAGGTCCCCATGGACTGGAGATGTGCAAATGCGTCTCCAATTCATAAAGGGCGACGCAAGTAATTACAGACCTGTTAGTTTAACTTCTGTTCCAGAAAAAAAATAATGGGGTCACTGGTTAAAGAAGCACTGCAGGATCATCTAGACAATACTGCAGTTATAGTTTGGACACAGCATGTGTTTGTTAAGGCGAAGTCTTGTCTGACAAATTTGATTGGATACTATGATGTGGTCAAAAAGGAACTGGATGCAAAAAATAATTTTGATATCATATTGTAAGATCCATTCTTACAAATATATTAGAATATTAAAATTTATCAGTTTTTGAAAAATAACTAATGTTTAAAAACAGACACACTCAGCAGATTCGCTTGCGCTCTGTATTCATTTCAATAGGGACCAGATTAGCGCAGCAGCAGGAGGGAGGCTGAGTGAATGGTAATACAATGGGTAGACTAGTTTGATGCAGTTCTTGTTTACAGAAAAAGGGCTGTGGCAACTTATGGTAGTAAGGGACAAAAGAACGTCCACACCCATAGAACGGTTTCGGACCCCATCAGAAAAGGAAGACCCGAGATATTAAAGCACGCCATGCTCGAGTGATAAGCAAGTACAAACGGGCCGACTCGGATGACACCCTCAACAATTTCAGGAGTGGTGTCTCGAAAGGAAGCGTGACTGAAGTGGTAGCGGTCATCCCAGATAAAATTCTAGTGATAATGTAGCGCCCGGATGCTCTCATCAAAAAGAAGCGAGTTTGACCTATCAGAATCTGGTTAAAAACAATGGAATAAGAAGAGAACGAATGAAAAAGAATATAGAGATGGAGGACTAGAAAACGATTGGACGAAAAAGAAGGGAGTGTGGCGGAACAAAAAGGTGATGCACGAAAGTTCACTGGGCCTGAAAGAAAAAAAATCTGGAGGAGATGATCCCGGGGAGAGACGCGAGAGAGTGGCGGAAAGAAATTTTGGGAGTGCGGGAAACACTTAAGGAAAGTTCCGATTATGATAGTTTACTGGGTAAAGATAATAAAGAAAGGCAGAATGATCAGCGTAAGGAAGGCTGTTCGAGTTTTCCCCGGAGGGCTAAAAAGCAACAGTCCTGGAGAAAGATCCTAGTACACGGTAGTAACGTTTGAGTGTCGAGCCGGGAGCACACCTAGCGAGTCTGCGGAGGCCGAGCATAGAGAGGAAATTCCGGAGGAAGACCTGAAGGATCGAAAACTCACTGAGGTGATAGGAAAAAGATAGCAAGTAAGTTTGTTTAAGAAATATATTAACAGAAACGATGTTACACAGAAATAGACGAGAAAGGAATAATGCACAGGACAGTCAATAAAGAACTGTAGTTAGTAGGACTTTTATTGTAAGTGATAGATATTAGAATCAATAACGAGAGAGAGAGAGAGAGAGAGAGAGAGAGAGAGAGAGAGAGAGAGAGAGAGAGAGAGAGAGAGAGAGAGAGTGTGTACGTTACTCATCTGTGATTTGAAGTAGCTGTAACATAAAGAAAATTGTTAAGTGTGGGAAATTTCAGGATAAAGGATTGTATAACTGGTAATATCAATGTATATTATTCTTAGTAGAAATCAAGAGAACTTTCTTCTCCAGAGTAAAAAGATAGAAAGTTCAACTTAATGGGATCACCCCATATATATATATATTATGTACTTGTACGCATAACCTCAATGATTGTATTGGCTAAGCTATTAGCGTTCTATATAGCAGGCATGTGTGAGAATATTAATTATTGTTGGAAGAGCCAAATTAGAATAAACATTAAATCATGTATAGTAATTACTGGATTATAGGAAATTTGATATCATGAGTTATATAGTGTGTGTAAATATCTTGTATAAATAAGTAAATAAATCTAGTTTGTTTTTTTATCATGTGCTTCATCTTTAATATTGACACCAAGTATTACAATAATCCACGGGAACTATTCTAGCACGGAAAGCTAATAATAATAGTAAATTTAACATTTCCTCCAATTTGGATCTTCTGATACAAAAAAAAATCTTAATGACAAAGGAGTGAGCAAGAAGGGGTGCTGGTTAACTACGCAGTGGATAGCTTGTGGGTCTTGGAAGGGAGGAGAGGAAACCCCTCCTTTGCTTCAAGAAAAGAAAAAAATTAATTCTTAAGCAACAGCCTAATGAGGGTTCCAAGGAGGGATAGAGATTTGTAAGAAAAATAATATTATAGGCAGGATAAGAAAAACCCCGTTCCCACAATATACTTGGATTTTAGGAAAGCTTTTGATACTGTTGCATATGGAAGACTACTGAACAAATTGGAGGAGTATGGCATTAAGGGCAAGTTGCTACAATGGATAAAAGGATGGTTGAGTGGGTGAAGACAGTGGTAATCAATGGACAATGTTCTTCATGGACTAATGTTATTAGTGGAGTCCTCCATGACTAAGGTATATCAGGGTTAATGTCCAAGTTTGTAGACGATACGAAGGTTGACAGGGTTGTTAATGACAGTACACTACTGCAACAAAAAATTGAGCAGATGGGCTGAGAGGTGGCAACTGAATTTTAACATTGACAAATGTAAAGTACTGCATGTGGGTAGAAGTAACCCCAGAGTAACGTACCAAATGTGTAGTACTACACTCAGGGTAGTAGAGAATGGAAATTACCTGAGGGTAATTGTGCAGTCAGATATGGTTTTCTGAACAGTGCATACAGGTGCAAGAGTAGCTCATGGTGTCTTGTCAATGATATACAGGAATTTTGCTAGTAGGGTTAAGGAGGTGATTATCCCTTTGTATAAGGCAATGGTCAGACAACACCTTGAGTACTGCATACAGGGCTGGGACCTCATTTGAGGAATGATGTAGAGCTGCTGGAATGAGTACAGAGAAGGGCAACGAGATTGCTGAGGGAAAGGAAGGGTTGGTCTTACCAAGAAAGGGTTAAATTCTGAAATTACAATGTCTGGAGACTAGGGACCTGCTCAATTTAGGTGTATAAGGCCTTGAAAGATTTGAGCAAGCTCAATGCTGATGGGATTCTACCTTTTGCTCAGATTACACAACTGAAGGGACATAAATTCAAATTGAGGAAAGACAATTGTAGAATAGATGTGTGGAAATTTGCCTTTAGCCAGCGGGTGGTTGATAGTTTCGAACAAATTTCCACCTGTTGTAGTGGAGGGCTACAACTTAAATACAAGGGGGTATCAAAAAGTTCATATCCTGACCTAGATAAAACATCAGTAGGAAGATGCAGTTTTTAATATAAGTTGTCTACATATTCAATAACTGACATGTGAAATTTTATTCCCGTAGGTGATTGTACACCTGAGGTGGAACCCGGAATCTAAGGAATTATGCTGTGGTTGACAGAGTGGAGTATTAAGCAGTGATCAAATTTCTGCATTTGCAGGGCAAGAAAGCTCAGGAAATTGACGAAGAAATGAAAGCTGCGTATGGGCAGAATTGTCCATCCTATGACACTGTAAAAAAAGCGGAAACGGGAGTTTCAGTTTGGTTGTATAAGTGTCTTTGACGAGCCAAGAGAAGGAAGAAAGACCATCAACATCCACAGACAGTGAGATGGTTACTAAGGTTGAGCAGCTGGTGCTGAGTGACAGATATGTGACAATTCATTTCATGACAAATGAAAGCAAGCATCACAAATGCAGTGGGAATTACTTATGGGTCTCTGCCCACAGCATTTTACATGACCATCTCCACATGTCTAAGGTCTCCGCACGATGGGTTCCAAGATTGCTGATGCGTTTGCAGAAGCAATGTCGAATGCAATGTTCTCACCAATTGTTGGATTTGTGTAATGCAGATGTTGAGAACTTTTTTTGATCGTTTTGTGACAAATGATGAATGCTGGGTGTACTAGTATGATCGGTTTTTATTTGTCTCAGGAAGTCATCAATGAAGTGGAATTGTAATTTCAGGGAACGAGTGCGGACTTCTATGATCAAGGCCTGAAACAACCAATCTGTAGATGGGAGAAATGTGTTACTATACATGGAGAGTACATAGAAAAGGATTAAAGTACCTGTGTATACTGACTGTGAAGTTTCACCTTTCTAGAGCTATTATTTCTAGGTAACGGTACAAACTTTTTGATATCTCCCTCATAAGTTTTAAGATTGGACAAGCATTTGAAGTGAATGGATGGGTGAAATGGATTTTTTTTTTTTTTTTTTTTTTTTTGCTTATGCTATATAAGCTTCCTTTTTTGCATCATGTGCCTCTGCTAATGCTAGTGTTTGCGAATTGAATTTTAATTCTATTAAACTGCGATTCTAATAAGCGAAAATAGAAGGAATATTATCCACAGGCTGTAAAAGTAACGATCATAAACTTACACTTTATTACATTACCAATTAACAAATTAAATGATACGTGAAAATTGAAAGAATATTTTCCACAGGTTAGCAAAATAAAAATTTATGCTTACTTGCTTAGCTTAATTAATACTGTAATATGTACATACTGACCAATTTTTATTTCTGTTCACTGATCTTTTTTTTTTTCTTTCCCGCATTGTAAAATTTAAAATAGTAAAAAAAAAAAATAAAATAAGCAATCGATAGCAAAGAACACAGCATGCACAAATTGCAACTAACCTGATATGCGCCGGTGAGACAAATTTACAAAGTAACTTAAAAAATAGGGATGAAGAAAAGATTCTGAAAATTTATTTATGTTTTTTATATGATTAAAGGTTTCATGGAAGGGGAACACATTTTGTCATAATAATGTAAAAACACACAGAATTCCAGATATCAGTATTATTGCAAATGCAATAAGATTGAGTTTACTTCCCATTTTTAATTGACTGCACTAACAGAAATGTCCAGTAAACCGGAAACTGCAAATTGTTTTATTGTTTTATGGTAGTGATCTCCAGAAATGTCGTTTAGAAAAATATCACAGATGTGTTCAAAATTGATTGAACATATGATAATATATTATGAAAGTTTTTGTGCATTTCGTCCTTCTTCTCAGCCAATAGCAGTGTTTGCAAACGTGAATTTTTGTGTTTGTACTTTAATTAGTATATTAGTTTTAATCAGTTTTTTTAATCAATACATACAATCTCCATTATAAAAATTACCTTTCAGAGAGAGAAATAGCTTAGTTTACAGCAAAAATTTCAACTTCCGAGATCTTGGAACGAAATGCCAAAAAATAGTGGGTTCACATTATGGTATTTTCACAATACAGTGGTGTCTCTGGAATGGATTAATATGATGAAGTGGGGAGTCCACTGTATTTAATTCATATCATTCTAATTTAAGAGCATGCCTTTAAATAAGGATTTTATACTAGATGTGCAAGTCTACCTTAATTAAAATTTTAGATTACAGTAAACCCCCGCTATTCGCGGTATCTGTATTCGCGGTTTCGCGTATTCACGATCGCTGATTTAATATAAAATGAAACCTAAAAAAATATGAATTTTAAAGATTCATGTCATTCTAATTTAAGAGCATGCCTTTAAATAAGGATTTTATACTAGATGTGCAAGTCTACCTTAATTAAAATTTTAGATTACAGTAAACCCCCGCTATTCGCGGTATCTGTATTCGCGGTTTCGCGTATTCACGATCGCTGATTTAATATAAAATGAAACCTAAAAAAATATGAATTTTAAAGCGCCGTGAATATTTTCCACCATAAAAAAACATGGGCGTGGCTAAAATTATCTTTCCCTGTCAAAACAGTGCTCAGTGGGGGGGGGATGACAAAATCGCGACTGTGGATGTTTCTCGCTAATCCTCGTTCAGTATGTGTTATGCTCTTGTCATGGAAGGTTTCGTCATTTGCTTTTAATTTATATGCTTATAAATTGAATAAATTTATCAATTTATAAATTGATATGCTTACAAAAGTGATAAATCTACTGTTTTGTAGTGTAAAACAGACTTTTTCGAGTGTGTTAACAGAAGAAAGTGACTTTATTGTGGATAAGTTCTTTCTAACCTGTACAAAAATATGGCTACGAATAACAAGGGAAATGTGAAAATATCAAAGAAGGTGATGACATTAGCGAATAAAATTGAGTTATTATACAAAATTTCTAATGGCGAAAGTGTCTCCTCAGTGGCAAAACATTATAAAATCAATGAGTCAACGG
Source organism: Mastigoproctus giganteus (assembly GCF_048544385.1). Taxonomy (NCBI): domain Eukaryota; kingdom Metazoa; phylum Arthropoda; class Arachnida; order Uropygi; family Thelyphonidae; genus Mastigoproctus; species Mastigoproctus giganteus. The sequence continues at coordinate 15,768,555 of NC_143576.1, forward strand.
ATCAATCAAAAAATCGGGAGAAAAAATCCGCTGTAGTGTCCGTGAAAACGCGCTAATTGCTTCAAAAATTTGCTCTGTAACTTGTGATGTTAAATTAGAAAAAATGGAAAAAGCTTTAAATCTGTGGATAGAAGACCGAACTTAAAATAAAATTCCGTTAAGTTCACTCATCATTCGTGAAAAGGCAAAACTCATTTATCAATACTTTAACCAAACTGTTGATAGCACTGGCGGGATAGGTTTTTTAGCTAGCAAAGGCGCTGGTTTGAAAGATTTGTTTGAAATTTCTAATAAATATTATATTTAATATTAAATTGTTTCTTATTTTCATTTCGATGCCATATGCTTGCATTTCACTATGTACTGACTATGTACATAGTCATATTATGATGGTACATACATAGACATAATTTTACATATATAGTAATACATACATAGACATAATTTTACATATATAGTAATACATACATAGACATAATTTTACATATATAGTAATACATACATAGACATAATTTTACATATATAGTAATACATACATAGACAAAATTTTAGACTAGTTTTTCTTATATATTACATACTTTGGAACAGAACCCCTTTATTACTATGGGAGCCATAACTCAGTATTCGCGTTTTCGGTATTCGCGACATTTCTCAGGAACGTAACCCCCCCGCAAATAGCGGGGGTTTACTGTATTTTTTAGTGCATTAAAGGTTGACTTGTATGCCAAAATATATGGTAATTTATTTTAATAGATTGTCATCCCTTAGTGTTTAAAGTTACTCCTCCTCCCATGGGATCACAACCACTGTTTTAGATTATTTGTTACAATTTTTAAAATTTTAGTTAATCAGCAGTTATTGAAAAGAGAAACTCATTACAAGTGGCACTAAGTTTTTATTATTCGAGTAACAAATGTTTTGTTATTTGAGTCTAATAAATCTAATTTAGAATCCTCAGTGTCTAATGGATGGTATAATTTTTCACTGTAGGTAAACAATCCCGATATCAGAATCGATGCCAGCCATCCCGACCTCTCTCTTCGGCGCCTATATATAGTAGTAGTTCTCTTTCTCTGACATCTCATAGTTCAAACTCCACTAAGTATTCATCAAAAGCTATCACAAAACAACAGAACTCCTCAACAATAGGTAGGTTATTCAGATTTTAGTTACTGTTCAACTATACTTTTTATAAATGCCTTTGTAGACTTGTTTATGATTTCCATGCTATATACTTTGGTGTTTTTATCCTTCCCATTGACAAGAACGTCTTGGTGAGAACGCATCTGAGCAATGATGCTGCATTGAATATCCATACCAGTTCAGTTCTGCAACATCTTCATTAATGTCATGATATAACCAGAAATGTGCAAATTAGAAAACAGGCATTTATATAAAACATGACAATGTTTTCTATAAATGCCAAACAATGTTAAGTAATTCTGCCAAACCGGCAGAATTACTTAACAAGTACAGGTCACTGTTGAACAAAAGCCGAGAATTAGGGTTGAAATTGAAAGTGTCTGCAATTCTGCCCAGACACGATAGGAGGGAGTATATGATGAGAGCCTTGTCGATCAATTCGGCCCTGGAAAGATTGTGCAAGGCTCAAGGGGTAGAATTTTTTTCAGCCTGGACTGTACTTGTTAACAGGAGAGATTGCTTCTACAGGGATGGGATACACTTAAATAGAAAGGGTGCAAGAATATTTGCTGATGCTATTGAGGCAGTGTTAGGTGGGTTGAAAAACTGCTAGCTTGGGGGGAGACAAAGACCAATAGATTGACAGTAGCCACTGGCAGAGGTGAAAGAGATTCTTGCACTGCTTCTATTAGAATGAGCAGAAGCCTGAAAAACAAGATGCATGATATTTCAGAGACTGCTGGGAGCCATTGCGGTACAAGTAAACACATGGGTTGTGTTAGGGTAGCTAAGAATAGAAACAGGTGCAGGTATATTTGCATGTACACCAATGCTAGGAGTTTAGTAAATAAATTTGATGAATTTGAGGTATTGCTCAAAACATCAAAGGCAGATATTGTTGGGATATCAGAGATGTGGTGTCACACAGATATAAGGGATGCAGAACTGGAATTTGGGGAGTACAACGTCTACAGAAAGGATAGACAGGATAGGAAGGGGGGAGGGGTTAGGGTATTAGTTAAGAAACACATAAAAACCAAGGAAGTGAAGCCAGTCGACATCGCTGGACAGTGCAGTGTTGAGTCAGTTTGGTGTGACATAAGCATTGGGAGATCAAAATTGAGAGTAGGAGCGTGCTATAGGCCTAATGACTCTGATGAGTATAATAAGAAACTGTACAGGGAAATAGAGTGGGCCAGTAAATCAGAGAGTCTTATAATGGGAGATTTTAATTTCCCAGATATTGACTGGAATTTGGGGGCTGGTCACTCACACACTAGCAGGGCTTTCGTGGATTTATTGGATGATTGTTTTCTACATCAGCATGTTCGGGAGGCAATTAGAGGGAGTAATACTCTTGATTTGATTATCAGCAGTGATTCTTCATGCATTAAGAATCTGCAGATAAATGAACCACTAGGTGGCAGTGATCACAGTGTGCTGAAGTGGGATTTACTCAAAGAGGTAACTACCATTAGGGGTAAAGGGAAGGGTTATTGCTTCTGCAAAGGCGACTACAATGGACTGAGACAGTATTTAAATTCTATACAGTGGGACCAACTGATGATGTTACCAACTGCAAATTCAAAATGGGAAGCATTCAAAGAACTTATCTTGGAAGCTACTAGGCTTTACATACCAACTAAGAAATATTGTTCAAGGTTTAGGCCAAAATGGATGTCAGATGAACTAATGAGGCATATGGCAGAGAAGAAAAATGCATGGGATACTTACAAATTAACACATGACACAGAAGCCTATGATAGATACAAGTTGATATGCAACCAAGTTACAAAGGAGGTTAGGCAGGCGAAGGCAGATTACGAGAAATCCTTGGCAAGGGATGCAAAGAAAAACAGCAAAGAGTTCTTTACTTATGTAAACTCTAGAAGGAAGGGGATGAATCAGATTGGTCCACTTGATATTGATGGGTCAACTGTTGATGATCCTGCTCAGGTAGCTAACAAACTAAATGAATATTTTGCATCGACATTCACACATGAGTTATTCAGCGAGGGGAATGCCAGAGGTGTATTCAACTCTAGCAGTAAGCTACAGAATCTTGAAATAACTGGGAGTAAAGTGGAGGAGAAACTGTTGAAGATAAACACAAGAAAGGCACCCGGGGTGGATGGGATCTATCCAGTTATATTAAAGGAGGCAGCAAAGGAAGTAAGCAAACCCTTGGCCATAATTATGAGAGCTTCCTTAGACTCAAGGGAGGTACCCGTAGACTGGAGATGTGCAAATGTGACCCCAATTCACAAAGGAGGATCAAAGGCTGACACAAGTAATTATAGACCTGTGAGCTTAACTTCTGTTCCAGGAAAATTAATGGAGGCACTGGTTAAAGAAGCACTGCAGGATCATTTAGACAAGACTTCAGTTATAGCTCGGACACGGCATGGTTTTGTTAAGGGGAAGTCTTGCCTGACCAATATGATTGGGTACTATGATGCAGTCACAAAAGAACTGGATGCAGGGAATAGCTTTGATATTATATACTTGGATCTTAGAAAGGCTTTTGATACTGTTGCACATGGAAGACTGCTACACAAATTGGAGCAGTGTGACATTGGAGGCAAATTGCTGCTATGGATAAAGGGGTGGTTGAGGGAGAGAAGACAGAGAGTGGTAATCAATGGACACTGCTCATCGTGGACTGATGTTATTAGTGGAGTCCCTCAGGGCTCAGTGTTGGGTCCATTATTGTTTTCTGTATTTATAAATGATATTGATGATGGTATATCAAGCTTAATGTCCAAGTTTGCAGACGATACAAAGGTTGGCAGGGTTGTCAAGGACACTACTGACACTATGCTGCTGCAACAGGATCTGGAAAGGTTGAGCAGATGGGCTGAGAGGTGGCAAATGAAGTCTAACATTGACAAATGTAAAGTACTACACATGGGAAACAGCAACCCCAGAGCAACGTATCAACTCTGTGGTACGACACTGACAGTGGTGGAGAATGAAAGGGACTTGGGGGTGGTTGTGCAGGCAGATATGAAGTTCTCTGAGTAGTGCAGACGGGCTGCAAGAGTAGCTCATGGAGTATTGTCAATGATATACAGGAATTTTTCCAGCAGGGATAAGGAGGTGATTATTCCCTTGTATAAGGCAGTGGTCAGGTCACACCTTGAGTACTGTATACAGGTCTGGAGGCCTCATTTTAGGAAGGATGTAGAGCTGCTGGAGTGAGTGCAGAGAAGGGCAACAAGATTAGTGAATGGAACAAAGGGTTGCTCTTACGAAGAAAGGCTTTGCAAATTACAGATGTCTGGAAACTAGGCACCTGCGAGGTGATCTGATTGAGGGAGGTGTATAAAGCCTTGAATGGTTTGAGCATGCTCAATGCTGATGGGATTCTTCCTCTTGCTCAGAATAATTGCCTGAGAGGGCATAAATTCAAATTGAGGAATGACAGTTGTAGGATAATGTGCAGCAGTTTGCCTTTAGCCTGCATGTGGTTGATTGCTGGAACAAACTTCCATCTGTCGTTGTAGAAGTCGATAGCTTAAATAGATTCAAGGCATAACTAGACAAATATTTGCAGCGTGTGGATGGGTGAAATTATAAGTTGTTTTTTTTTTCTTTGGCTGATGCTATAGAAGCTTGCTTTCTTGCATCATGTGCCTTTGCTAATGCCCATGAATGAATGGGTTCAGGATATCTGTTTTCATGAACAGTTGTTAACGAAGAACAGTTTGTTTACTGTTGTCACGTTTCTGTTCAGAGGTATGATATTCTTTAATGAATGAATCAGCTTCAAATGATTTGCTTTTCAAGAAATAATATGGAACTGTGAAGTAAATATAAAGCAAAATTTGTATTATCATTCATATTATAAAAATAAGTTTGCAGCAAAATGAACATGGATCTCAATAATGAACCAAACGATCTAGTTCATCCATCACTGCTACAAGGGTAAAATATTGGGCATCATCCTCTGACATTTTGTGTTGATAATGTTCCTATTGTGGTAAACTAAAAAAAAAAAATGGAGTAGCAAGGTGGAAAAAGAGGAGGAGATTGAGCACATAGTGGTAATAGGCTGTGCTTTCATCCCATTAATTTGTGTTTTGAAAAGTGGGTACATGTTTTTCCTTGTGAAAGTGTACATTTTCTTTTGGTGAACGTTTGCTACTATCTATAAGAAGTGCTAAAAAGAAAGATAGATGTAGACAGTTTCGGTTAATATAAGTTACTGAATTCAATTCTTATCTGAAGTAAAAAAAATAATAATAATAATAATGATTGTGTGTACACACATGCAAATTTGATAATTGGTGTCTGGATAAATTTGCTAGATTAGTAGAATAATGGAAACCTCTGACAAATCTGTTTGAAGAAGTGGTGAAAAAAAGCCTTAACAAATGCTTTTTAGATTTATTGTCCAAATCTAAAAAGATTTGGACAATAAATCACAAATGATGCAAGTAAGCAAGCTTATATAGCATCAGCAAAAAAAAAAATAAATAAATAAAAAACCCACCAGTTTACTCATCTGTACCCTCCAAGAATTTGTCTAGTTCCCTCTTGAATTTATTCAACCCAACCACATCCACAACAACAGATGGAAGCTTGTTCCAATAATCAACCACCTACTGGCTGAAGGCAAACTTCCACACATCTGTCCTGCAACCATCATCATCAGCCATTTTCAATCCATTGCAGGATGAAGGCCTCTTCAGCAACTTTCCAGTTCCTTCTGTTTTCTACAATGGCCATCCATTTACTACCCACAAACTCATGAATTTCATCTGCCCATCTCTGCCATTGTCTAACAGAATGGTACCCAATCGATTGGGTACCATTCTGTTATTTTCTTAGTCCATCTGTCATCATGTCTTTGAGTTATGTGTCCTGCCCAAGACCATTTTAATTCTTTAGTTTTGATAAGAATGTCCTTTACTTGAGTTTGCTGCCTAATCCATGTTTTCTCTTCTTATCTAACAGTCTGATTCCCAATATAATTCATTCCATTCTTCGCTGTGTAGTTCTCAGCTTCTCTTCCATTCTTTTGGTGAGTGCCCAAGTTTCACTTCCATAAGTCATGGTGGGGAGTATACATTGGTTCATTATTTTACGTTTCAGACAAACTGGGATATTGCTTTTCAGTATGTGACTATATTTCCTGAATGCTATCCATCCAAAATTTATTCTGCTCTTGACTTCCAGCCATTTATCATTACACCTAATTCTGTTTTTACACGATAGATACGTTCCTGAAAAATACGTGTAAAAAAAATTTGTGTAAAAAAAAACATTGTATTTATGAAAGAAAATAAGATTGGTTCCGGATCTAAAAAACCAGTAAAAATAATTTCAAAAAAACACATAAAAATATTAGTTTTAAGCTTATTATTTTATTTCAACAAATACACATGTAATAATATGTAATGAAAACGTATTAAAGTAAATTTGTATGCATATGAAATGAAAATAATTCCTCATGAACAAAAAAAATCTGTTTTACACATAACAAGATTTTATTCATTTTCACTTTCTGATAATAAACGGCGCATACGTTTGCGCACAACTGGAATATCACTGCTATCACTAGAAATGTTGTGGACATCGTCTTCTTCCTCTATTAATGAAATTCTTTCTGTGATCTCTTGAGCAAAATCAGCACGAGTCTCCTCTGGTGCTGATGTTTCACCGGTTTTACAAACGAATTCAGTTATTAATCGTTGTGTTCATGTTTTGGTTAGGCCGTTATATAATTCTCTGTAAGCGGCTGTCAACAACTTCAATTCAAGTTGAAACTTCCCTGCACGTTCCTCATTAGGGTCATGTTTGACAAAATGATTACCTAATTTTCTGGCCAGTTCCAGACCTTTTATTAAATCTGCATTTCGAACAGGATCATTTTCTTCATTATCACTACGTTCTGTGGGATAAGGAGTTCCAAAGACAACCTCTAATATTTCATCTTCGCTTAGGGCTTTGTCGGTTAACAATTCATCAATAGCCGACCGGGCTAGCCGGTTGGGTAAAGTACTTGCCTGGTAACCCAAAGGTTGCGGGTTCGAATCCCGCCTCGGGCTTGAATCAAAGTACTGCAAAAACCTTGGGAGGTGCATTATGACCACAGATGCCGATGCGCCAACAACTACCAAAAAAAAAAAAAAAAAATTCATCAATATCTTCAAACAATAGATCATCGAATCCTACTCTACCAATTTTGTGTGCCATTGTAATGATGTTGGGAAATTCGGTCGTATTAGGGATGATGGGATCTTTGCTTTTTACACATTGTGGCCAAACCGCTTTCCAACACGCATTTAAAGTTGCTGGTTTTAATTCAGTTAACGCTATTCCAACTTGATTGATACAATCCATAATTGAGAATTTCTTGCACACATCAATGACTGTTAGTGTTTCGTCATTCAGTTTGTCCAAAACGTGTTGGAATGTTCGTTTTACGTAGTATATTTTAATTGTCGCAATTATACCGTGGTCTAGGGGTTGTATCAAAGATGTAGTATTAGGTGGTAGAAATAAAATTTGTACATTTGGGTGTTCCAAGACAGGATGGCCGGGTGCATTGTCAACAATCAGAAGAACTTTAAATTCGAGACCTTTCAAATTCATATAACGTCTGACTTCTGGGACGAAACATTTGTTGAACCATTCTGTAAAGATAGTAGTGGTCACCCAGGCCTTCTTGTTTGCCATCCAGTGAACAGGCAGTTTATTGATATCTACACCTTTCATTGAACGTGGGTTTAGGGCTCGATTTACCAGCAGTGGTTTCGACATACGATCTCCTGAAGCGTTGGAGGAAAATAATAAGGTCACACGATCCTTAGCTACCTTAAAACCACCAACAGTTTTCTGCGATTTGGCTACATACGTTCTGTTCGGCATTCGTTTCCAGAAGAAACTAGTTTCATCTACATTCCACACTTGATCAGGAGTGTATCCTCCATCTTCAATAATTTTTGCAAGTTCCTGCGGGAATACTTTAGCAGCCGATTCATCTGCAGATGCAATTTCAACTTTAATTTTTATATTATGAAGAGCATTCCTTTTAAGAAACCCTGTCATCCAACCTGTACTGGCAGAAAATTCATACTTTCTGTTTAACTGAGATGAAGTGCTTGGCTCCTTTTCTTTAATCTGTCTGTAAATTCTTAGTGCTGTTTGCTTGATGGCATTTCCATCTCCTGGTACTCGTTTTTGTGACTGATCTTCTATCCATATTACCAGAGCCTTTTCCATTTTTTCCTTGACAATATCTCTTGTATATGATGATGAATTAACATTTACTTTTGTTCCAGAACATACCGACTTCCTAATTGAAGCTTCATTTTTCTTAATAGTTCTTACGGTAGCTTCTTGTACACCAAAATGCTTTCCTACAGACGTAGCCCCTTGTCCAGTTGCAAGATGATCTAAAATTTGAATTTTAAGTTCCAAAGAAATCGCTTTCCTTTTCATTTTGGTAATAGGCGAATTATTCAACATTATATAAGGGCTACCGAAAAATATCTCAGTTATAATTAATAAAAAAAGGTATGAAAAATTTGTAAACGTACAATTTATTGACTATCGGCAAAATTAATAAATTTATATGTGCACAAATTTCACTAAAGATTCTTTCACTTTGAAATAGAGCTTACTACTAAATGTCTTCCGAAGATACAATGAACGAATACCGTAGATATGCAAAAAAATTCAATAAAAACGTTGATGATTCATTGATACCTAGATGTACACATTGGTAAACAAAAGCACGCGTTTCAAAACGCACACACTAGCTGTTATCCAATCTATTGGTGCGTGTAATATACAAATGATACTAATATGCCACAAATAAAAAAAAAATTTCTTAGAATTTAGGCAAAAAAAAAATTCATAGAAATCGTGTTAAATCAAAATGACTCGTGTAAAAAGAGAATGAAATATTTATTTTGAATTCGTGTTAAATCAAATTCGTGTAAAAAAAGTTCATGCAAAAACAGAATTAGGTGTATACAGCTAATAACTTGCCCCAGATAAGCATATGATTTCACCTTTTCAATTACTGCTCCTTCAATCATTGTGTTCCTTTCTGTGGCATACTTGTTCATCATTACTTTTGTTTTAGTCATGTTCATCTTTAGTCCAAAATCCTTACTAACTGTGCATAACTGATTAAGATTTTCCCTCTAATTCTTTGGGATTATGGCTTATGACCACAATGTCATTTGCAAATCGTAAATGGTTTAGGTACTCTCCATTCAAATTTACTCCTTTCTGCAACCAGTCTAACCTTCTGAAAGCTTCCTCAAGGGCAGCAGTAAACAGCTTTGGAGATTGTCTTCGTTGAATTCTTTTCTCGATTTTAAATTTGCTGCTGTCTCTGTCTAGTCTGATAAAGGAGGTAGCATTCTCAAGAAATTTTGTTCTTTTGTTTAGTGAGGGAGTACTTCATTGCTGCATGACTATATGGTGCACAAGTTCCCATTGAAAAATAGTGATTTTTATAACTGCTGAAATAGCACAGCTTTTCAGTTAGAAGTGCATTATTTCCAAATTTGAAATTTTTTGTGGAAAACAAAGGTTTCCAGTATTTCTCACTATCATTGAATCACACGAAACATAGATGTTCTGAAGTATAATTTCGTTTTCAATGTGAGTACCTACTAGATACTATTATGAAAGAAGAGAGAATTGATGTACGTTAGTGGGTGGGATACTTTGCACAAGGAAATTTCACAAGGAAACAAAATAAAACAGATTATTACGTTCTTGCCTTTAGAACAGTTATTCACAGCAACTCTGAGAGCAAGAAGATATTGAGTCTTGATAGCTAATCTAGACAGCATGGGCCATTGTTTTAAACAAAATTTGGTCCAACATTTCTAAAGAGGGCAAAGTCTGATTATGATTGCTTCAAAGAGGTACTCCCTTTAAGCAGTCATAATCAGTTGGCATCTTAAGTGACAGTCCCAACAGAAATCCACAGGAAAAGACATAATAATAAACAATCCCAGGGTTGTATTTTAATAGTGTGTATGGATTTTTTAAAATCCATAGTCTGGATTTTAAAAAATCTGCTTTTTTAAAAAATATATTCTGCTTTCTTCCTGCTTACAATTACCAATTTTCCAGATTTTCAAGCTGGTAGCTATGCATTCTACTAATTACTACATCTACATCTATAATGAAATACTTGTCATTGTTACCCTTCCCTCCTCCATTCCCCACATCTTAATTCATCACATGGCATAATGATAATGTGGATAAAGGAATGGCAGAAGACAGCTGTTATTAATGGGCACTGCCCTTTGGCCAGTGTATTAGTGGAGTACCTCAGATTTCACTGCTTAGGACCCTTATTTTGTTCAGTATTTATTAATGATATTGATGAAGGCATATCGAGTATTTATTTTTTTAAAAAGAAAACCCCAAAAATGAAAGGTATTAGAATCTATTGTACTTAGTACTGTGCTTGGGTTAAAAGTTGAGAAGCTGAAAGATGATACTTGTTGACATTAGACTTGGATTTCTGTAGATTGTAATTTTTAGGAAATATGTGAAGGGAGATTGTTCCAGAAAATGGAACAATTTCCCACTGGAACAATACCACTCATCTGCTTCAGTTGAAGTAATAAACAAGGAAGAGAAAGGTTGGTTCTGTGAGTTTGAAGTTGGATAGAAAAAGGATGCTGACTGGTTGAGGCACATGTTCGGACTGGTTTGGAAGAGAGAGGAATTATAGAAACCAATTCAGATGAACAGTGTTCATGGAAGTATCTATAGAAAAGGCATCCAGTAGTAACAGAATTGTCTATGAGACAGAGAATGGAGAGACTTTGTAAGAGATGGGTTGTTAATTAACATAATTGCTCTCTTTTGAATGTAGTTTATAATATCAAGTTGATGTCAAGTTTAAAAGTTTAATGATAAAAATGTTGGCAGAGTGGTTGATGACAGGAATCAGGTATGTCTTTTGAAACAAGACCTAGAAAAATTCAGCAGATAGGCCGAGAAGTGGTCATTGAGGTCTAATTTTGATATAGTTATCAGTAATCCAAGAATACCATACCAATTAGGATGGTACTACACTTGAGGTAAGTGGTGGAGAATAAAAAAAAGATCTAGGGATAAATGTACAGTGTGACATGTCTGAGCATTGCAGACATGCTGCTAGAACAACTCATGGTTTTGTCAGTGATATACAGAAATTTTGCCAGCAGGAATAAGGAATTGATTTTCCAGTTGTCTAAGGAAATGGTTAGGATTTGCCTTGAGCACTACATCGAGGTCTGGAAACCTAATTTTTAGACTGGAGAAGAGCAACAAGATTAGTTACAATTGGGACATAAAAGGGTTCACTTACTTAAAAAAAAAAAAAAAAAAAAAAAAAAAAAAAAAAGACTTCATTTTTATAAATTGCAGAATCTGGAAACTAGACACTTGATGATTAGACCTGATTGAAGTGTTTAAGGCTATTAACAATTGTGTAAACTACATAATGTGTTATAATTATAACACATTATGTAGTGATCGACATAAAATGATTTTTATAATCAAATGATGAATAATGATTTGTATACAGGTGACCTCTGCTGAGCATGGGGGGTTATGTTTCAACCAATTTCCACGCATGCCGATTCCAAGTTCGGCTGGGTACTGTTGTTATGGAAAAATGGAGGTTAGGTTCTGAAACTTTTTATGTAGGAAATTAAAATCATAATATGTGTTACAAATGGTACAATTTATTTTTAAAAGAAATTAACAATTTCACTTTAATTTGAAATGTATTCCAACTAAAAACATTATAAAATATATGGAAACACAGTAATATTTTTCTGTGCTAATTTTTGCTGGAATGGGGGCAACCGACATGAATGGCGATGGCTTCCTCCATAATTTCTCATTTCTTGTTCCATTGATCCAATTGAGTTTGATAGCGAGTTCATGCCCCTAATGTAAATGTAAATGACCCCTATGTTAAAATAAAACACAATGAATGAAACTAAACCCTCCAAAAAAAAAAAAAAAAAAAAAATCAAAACTAAATTATGGAAACAAAAGAAACTTAATCTGGTATATCCTTCTATTATCGAGTCGAAATGAATTCATACCTAAATTTAAAATAAAATTGCATGCTACCTAAAAAAGTAAAACACTGAAATAAAACTTTTAATTGACCATGGCTTACCAACACATATGAAGAAATGTTAAATTGATGAAATTGCTAGCAGAAGAGATGAACATGTTTTCGAAGTTGACTTACTTATAAATTCTATAATTTTTGTCTGTTGCTGTTTTATCATGATCTTTCTCATGTCGACATAAGAAACCATAATATTATCATTGTCTCTCTTAATTTTCGTACTCCAAGAAAGTTGGGATCTTCCCCTTCAGGAACTCGGCTGCTTTTAGAATCTCTGATATACCCATTTTTGTTAGTACAGGTTTCTTCTGCTCTTTATTTTCTTCTTCTTCTTCACAAACATGTTATTGGAGTCCGGTAGTTCTAACACCTTATTTTTTTAATTCCTCCTGGTTGGAATGAATATGTTCTAAAATTTCTTCCTGCCCTACATCACTAAATCCCTCACCTCCAATAATGCTTGAAAGTTCAATAATTTTCTCAACTTTTGTCTGAATAATATTGAGGTCTTGTGAGTTACTTCCTGTTTAAGGGAATACCTTCTTCCAACAGTTCTTCACAGTTGACTTCTTCATTTCAGTCTATAGCTGTTTGATTATTTCAATACCTGTTAGTATTGTGAATTCAGCCCAACATTTCAGTTTGTTTTTATCTGGAAATTTTCAAAATTATCAACAAGACTTGCCAAGCTTCTTCTTAGATAATAAGATTTAAAAGTCAAAATATCCTTTGGTCCAAAAAAAAAAAAAAAAAAAAACAATTTGCACTTTTCGGGTTATTTGGCTTGTCTTTAGTGTAACCAATTATAAATGGGTAGTAAGCTTGATCTTATTGCATTTGCTATAGTACTGATAGCTGGAATTCTGTGTGCTTTTATGTTATTATGGTGAAATGTGTGCCACCTTCACTGAAATCTTCAGTCATATAAGTCCGAATCTACATAAGTCGGGGACTTACTGTATCGAAAAATGTATGGCGATAGATAAAAAACGAAAAACTTACCATGTACTACTCACGTGTCCAATACGCGAGTAGTGCGTTTTGGAGACGCATTTATGTTTTACTCCAAAATTTTGAATAATTTCAAGTTTTTGTTTAATTGAAAGCACAACTCTTGCCTTTGCCCATCATTTTTGCGATTTCTAAATGGGGAAAAAAAAAAAAAAAAAAGTTACTATAAAAAAATTCCGACATTTCTGACATAAATAACGAAACAAAATTTGTTCTTTTCCAGCGCGACGGAACACAACAATCAACACGATGCACTAAATCAAACTAAACATTTTGGTCTCTTTTTTTTTTTTTTTTTTTGAGCGGAGGTGTGAAGATAGTGAGGATTGCAAGATAATAGGTACACTAATCTCCTAATGACGACTTATAACGCTGCTTCTTGTTGCTTATTTACCACTTGCAAAATATCTGTTTATACCTATTCTAGTTATTACTTGAATTTTATGATTTCTGGTTGATTTTTTTTTTTTTGGAGTCTTGAAGTGTCCTGGTTAATTCGATCCTGGTAAATCGAGAGTCTGCTCTGTGTGTGTGTGTGTGTGTGTGTGTGTGTGTGTGTGTGTGTGTGTATATATATATATATATATATATATTTATATATTATTATTCTTTTGTATTATCATTCTATTGTGGTTTAATTCGTTTTTTTTCATCATTAATGTCATTGTTTTTAGTCATGATGGCTAATTAAACATTGTCCGTGCCGGTGTTTTTTACCTATAGATATTATAGTTAATACATTACTGGTCTTTAAGCTAGCCTATTCTCGGTTATCTTAATTACCCGTGGCCTATACATTTAGGATTTTGCAACTTGTTGCGCATTACTAAAGAAATTTTCATAACACTTATTGATGAAAAACTGTAGCAATAGGCAAATTAACAATATTATTTTATAACTATATCTATAATTTATACATTTTTATACATTTTTGTATTTCATCACATGGACGTCAATCCCCTACTTCATCGGGGGCTTTGAGTGGATTGACGGTCCATTCGATGTAATGCATTTTTTACTTACTAAAAAATGTAATGCATTTTTTACTTTAGTAAGTAAAAAATGCATTACATCGAATGGACCGTCAATCCACTCAAAGCCCCCGATGAAGTAGGGGATTGACGTCCATGTGATGTAATACAAAAATGTATAAATTATAGATATAGTTATAAAATAATATTGTTAATTTTGCCTATTGCTACAGTTTTTCATCAATAAGTGTTATGAAAATTTCTTTAGTAATGCGCAACAAGTTGCAAAATCCTAAATGTATAGGCCACGGGTAATTAAGATAACTGAGAATAGGCTAGCTTAAAGACCAGTAATGTATTAACTATAATATCTATAGGTAAAAAACACCGGCACGGACAATGTTTAATGAGCCATCATGACTAAAAACAATGACATTAATGATGAACAAAGACGAATTAAACCACAATAGAATGATAATACAAAAGAATAATAATAGGTACTCTGTTTGTACCCATGCATTGCTAAAACAGCTACTGGGACAACAGAAAAAGCTAGAAAGAAATTAAATAAAACTACTATAATAGAATATTAAAAATAAAGTGTGAACTGAACCATCATAATACAAAAGAATAATTATATATATATATAGTGAACAGCTATTGAGGTGTTGATTGATGTTATGATACATGTGTAGCCGAACAAGTGTCTTTAAAAATAAAAGTACAGTAATAAAAAATTAATATTTTGTTAATAAACAATTTATGCGCTATTCCACCTATGATTCTAAAGAAAAAAGGTTAGTTACCCCCTTCATTTTGGGAGGGGTTCAAGCTTCCATGGTTTTCAAGTGGAGATAACCTGATCTTTTTTCACTATTAAGGCATATTATTGAACAAGAAAATAAAAATACAGCCATAAAAAAATTATTTTTTATGAATGTATTTCTATATATGACTGATTCTAAAGAAAAAAGGTTAGGTTACCCCTTCCACTTCGGGAAGGGTTCACACTCCCATGGGATTCAAGTGGAGGTAACCTCACCTTTTTTCACCAATATGGAAAGCGTTCATTAGGGCAAGTTACCAGTAGTGCTTCTGAGTGCTACTAAAGTGATACTAAACCGATGTTATCTTGTGTTGTGTTCGTGCACCAATCAGCACCAGATTCCACTAATAACATTGGCCCATGAAGAGCAGTGTCCATTTATTACCATTCTCTGCTGTCTCCCACTCAACCATCCCTTTATCCATTGCAGCAAATTGCCCTTAATACCATACCGCTCCAATTTGTACAGCAGTCATCCATGTGCAACAGTATCAAAAGCTTTCCTGAAATTCAAGTCATCATCATCATCATCAGCTATTTTCAATCCACTGCAGGATGAAGGCCTCTCCAGCAACTTTCCAGTTCCTTCTGTTTTGAGCACTGGCCATCCATTTACTACCCACAAACTCATGAATTTCATCTATCCATTTCCGCCTTTGTCTTCCAGGTTTTCTTCTAGCTCCTCTTGGATACCATTCTGTTATTTTCTTAGTCCATCTGTCATGTCGAAGACATCACAGATGGACTAAGACCATTTTAGTTCTTTAGTTTTGATAAGAATGTCCTTTACTTGAGTTTGCTACCTAATCCATGTTTTCTCTTCTTATCTAACAGTCTGATTCCCAGTATGATTCGTTCCATTCTTCGCTGTGTAGTTCTCAGCTTCTCTTCCATTCTTTTGGTGAGTGCCCAAGTTTCACTTCCATAAGTCATGGTGGGGAGTATACATTGGTTCATTATTTTACGTTTCAGACAAACTGGGATATTGCTCTTCAGTGTGTGACTATATTTCCTGAATGCTATCCATTCAAAATTTATTCTTCTCTTGACTTCCAGCCATTTATAATTATTACAGCTAATAACTTGTCCCAGATAAGTATATGACTCCACCTTTTCAATTACTGCTCCTTCAATCATTATTTCCCTTTCTGTGGCATACTTGTTCATTATTACTTTTGTTTTAGCCATATCCATCTTTAGTCCAAAATCCTTACTAGCTGTGCATAACTGATTAAGATTTTTCCTCTAATTCTTTGGGATCGTGGCTTATGACCACAATGTCATCTGCAAATCGTAAATGGTTTAGGTACTCTCCATTCAATCCACTGCAGGATGATTCAATCCATAGAAAGGAGTCTGTGACCAGTCTAATCTTCTGAAAACTTCCTCCAGGGCAGCAGTAAACAGCTTCGGAGATATTGTCTCCTTGTCGAACTCCTCTCTCAATTTTAAATTTGCTACTGTCTTTGTCTAGTCTAATAAAGGAGGTAGCACTCTCATATTTTCTTCAAAATCATAATATATGGGGTATCAATGCCTTGTCTTTCCAGTTCCCGAAACATTGCCTTATGCTGTATGGAGTCAAATGCTTTTTCATAATCCACAAATGCCAGGCATAATGGTGTTTTATATTCATTTGCTTTCTCCATTAGCTGTGATATTACGTGAAGGTGATCCATAGTTGAGAATCCTGTCCTAAAGCTAGCTTGCTCTTTCGGTTGATTCTCATCAAGTATTCTTTCTAATCTGTTAGTAATGACCCTTGTGAACAACTTGTAGATGTGGGATAACAAGCTAATTGGTCTATAATTTCCAATTTCTGATTTATTTCCTTTCTTATGCAGCAAAACTATGATTGCATTATTCCACTGCTTAGGCGTCACACCTTTTCTAATGCACTTTGTGAAGAGCCTTGCCAGTTTTTGTGTTATGTCGCTTCCTCCCAATTTTAAAAACTCTACAGTAACTTCATTTTACCCTGGGGCTTTCTGATTCTTCATTTTCTTTAATGCATGTTCTACCTCATCAGGAAGAATATCGGGTATGTCGTATGTGTTGCTACTTTGCAATCCATCTTCCCCACTGCTGGCATCATTCCCCTGCTCCTTATATAATTCTCTATAGTAGTCTTCTGCTATTTGAATTACGCCTTCTCTGCTGTTTATAAGTACACCATCGCTATTCTTCAGTTTTAGTATCATTTGTCTTTCTGTATTACTGTTTGTGGCTGCTGATTTAAATCCTTTGTTTTCCCTTAATGCTTGTTCTACTTTTCTTATGTTAAATCTTCTTATGTCCTCTCTGAGTCTCTTTCTAATGGCTTTGCATAACTCAGTATACTCAAATTTTCTCTCTGTCAGTGTTTTTCTTGCTCTTCATTTGTTGTCTTCAGTTCATCATGACAAGTGTTTCTTGACTAATCTGGATTTCTTTTTCCCTATAGTTTCTTGGGCTTTATTACTTTAAAAAATTTGTAATATTCCTCGTCGATATCTTGGTCCTGAGCTGTCTGCAGAAGCTCAAACTTGTTCTTAAGTTCCAGTACATACTGCATTTTCTCCTCTTCTGTTATCTCAGAGACCTTTGTATTATTTACTCGAGTCAGTTTTTTCCTTTCCTTTCCTACATCTGTATCAAGTGTACATCTTTTCTGTGATCTCTTCCAACATTTACCTTATTCAGGATGGTAACATCATTCACAATATATCTTCTGTTAGTGAGGATGAAGTCGATTTCATTAGTAGTTAATCCATTTGGACTCTTCCATGTCCACTTTCTGTTCACCCTTTTCTTGAAAAAAGTGTTCATTACTGACAGTCCTTGAGATTCTGCAAATTCCACAAGTCTTTCACCTCTTTTATTTCTTTCACCAATTCCAAAATTTCCTATAGTTCCTCTTTCTGCGCTATTTTGCCTTTTTCCAAACTTAGCATTGAAGTCTCCCATAATAATAGTGTAGTGGGTTTTCTGCTCATCTAGAAGACTCTCAATTTCGGTGTACATTTCTTCAACCTCTTCATCATCATGGCTCGATGTTGGTGCATAAATCATAATCTTTAGCTTGTACCTCTTAGAAATCTTGAGTATTAGTCTTGACACCCTTGGTGATGTACTTTTGAATTCCAAAATGTTGTTTTTAAAATATTTATGGACCAGAAACCCAACTCCACCTTCACTCCTTTCACTATTTCCATTGGTGTACAGCAGATTTCCACTTGATAAACTTATAAGTGATTCATTTCTTCTTCTTGTTTCAGCCAAACCAATGATATTCCAATTCACATTTTCTAATTCCTTTTCCAGTTCTAATATCCTGTCTTCACCGATGAGTGATCTTACGTTATAACAGGCCAGGTTCAGTTTCCGTGCACGGCAGCCTTGTCGTACCCAGAGATTCTTAGCACCCTCTGCTTCCACTCTGATCCTCCTGTAAGAGGGAGAGTGGAAGCTGCTGGGGACTGAGGGCATTTGTTTCGTCGTGCTGTCATATGCTGGAGGGTTTGGTCTTTTCCTTTTCACGCTGACCAGGCGTCTTGAAGAGAACCACTCTACACGTTCGTTGCCACCTAAGTAACGTAACAGGGCTTACCATCAAGAAGGTGTGCATGAGTGGATTTTAGGGAGGCAGGCCAACCGGACTTCTCCTAAATCTTCTGTAATAAAGAGATATTGGATCCATCAGTGTTTTAGGCTGAGTGTCTGATAACACACAGGATACGTGTTCCCGTCTACTCTAATTATTTTTTGCATCCAGTTCCTTTGTGATCACATCGTAGTATCCAATCAAATTAGTCAGACAAGACTTCCTCTTAACAAACTTATGCCATGTCTGAATTTTTACCGTAATCTTCTCTAGGTGATCCTGTATCACCTCTTTAACCAGTGACTCCATTATTTTCCTTTGAACAGAAGTTAAACTAACAGGTCTATAATTATTTGTGTCACCCTTTGAATCCCCTTTGTGAATTGGGGATACATTTGCACATCTCCAGTTCATAGGGACACCCCCCTGAATCTAAGGATGCTCTCATAATTGTGGCTAATAGTTTGCTAACTTCCCTCACTGCCTCCTTCAATATAACTGGATAGATTCCATCCACCTTAGGTGCCTTTTTTATGTTTAACTTCAACAATTTCCCCCCACTTTGCTCTCACTTATTACAAAATCAGTTAGCTCCCTGTTAGACTTTGATAAATGTCTGGCATTCCCCTCCTTGAATAACTCTTCATGTGTGAATGTAGATGCAAACTACTCATTCAGTTTATCAGCTATTTGTGCAAAATAATCAATAGTCAAACCATCTATGTTAAGTGGACCAATCTGATTCATCCCCTTCTTTCTAGAGTTTACATAAGTAAGGAACTAGCTGTTTTTCTTTGCATCCTTTGCCAAAGATTTCTTGTAATCTGCCTTTGCCTGCCTAACCTCCTTTGTGACTTGATTACAGACTAGCTTATATCTGCCGTAGGCTTCTGTGTTGCCTGATAATTTATATGCATCCTGTGCATTTTCTTCTCTGCCACAAGCCTCATTAATTCATCTGACATCCATTTAGGTCTGAACTTTGAACAGTATTTCTTAGTTGGTATAAGAAGCCTAGTAGCCTCCAAGATTAAGTCCCTGAAGGCTTCCCATTTAGAATTCACCATTTGTAAAATCATCAGTTGATCCCACTGTATAGAATTTAAAAACTGTCTGAGACCACTTTAGTCATCTTTATGAAAGGAAAAACCCTTCCCTTTACCCTTGATGGTAGTTACATCTTTAAGTAAATCCCACATCAGTACACTGATCATTGTCACCTAGTGGTTCCTTTATTTGCAAATTCTTAATTCGTTAATAATTACAGCTGATAATCAGATCAAGAGTATTACTCCCTCTTGTTGCCCCTCACACATGTTGCTGTAGAAAACAATCGTCCAATAAATCAAGTCTTCCTAGCATGAGAGTGACCAACCCACAAGTTCCAGTCAATATCTGGAAAGTTAAATTCCTCTATTACAAGACATTCTGATTTACTGGTCCACTCTTTCTCTGCACAACTGTTCGTTTTACTCATCAGAGTTATTAGGCCTATAACACACTTCTACTCTCATTTTCCCTTTCCCAGTGTTTATGTTACACCAAAGAGACTGAACATTGTGCTGTCCACCCATGTCAACTGGATGCACTTCTTTAGATTATATTCCAATTCTGCACTGCTTATATCTGCGTGACACCATGTCTCTGATATCCCAACAGTATCTGCCTTTGATCCCTTGATCAGCACTTCAAATTCATCAAATTTATTTACTATACTTCTAGCATTGGTGTACCATGCAAGTATACATGCACCTGTTCTTACTCTTAGTTACCCTAACACAGCCCATGTATTTACTTGTTTCATGATGACTCCCAGCAGCTCTTGAAATCCCCAGGAACTTGCTCTTTAGGCTGCTGCTCATTACAATAGAAGCACTGCAAGAATCACGTTCGCCTCTGCCTGTGGCTGCTGTTAATCTTTTAGTCTGTGAATCCCCTAAAGCTAGCAGTTTTCCGACCCACCTAACACTGCCTCGATAGCATCAGCAAATATTTTTGCAAGTCCCTTATACTGTTGGAAGTTCCTTGCCCTCTCCTCATTTCATTGTTATTCTGTGGTGTACCATTATACTAAAATTTGTTCTGCTTCATTGCGTGCTGCATGAGTTACTCCACATTTCCTACATGTTCTGTTAATTTTTTCGAACAGTGTAGTTTATTATGAAATCTACAATAATTAAAGTAATAGATTATGGCATTTTTATAATCAATTATGTGCAAATTGTTGAATATAATTATTGCTTGATTGGGAACAGCACTTTATATCTTTAGTTCTGATAACATTGAATTGAATCCCCCATGTAATTTTCCCCCCCTCATGAAAATTTGCCATCAGCCAGAAAGTAGTTGATTTTTGGAATGAACTTTCACCTGGTGCTGTGCAAGTACATGGTTTGAATAAATTTAAGGAAGAATTAGAAAAATTATTAGAAAAAAAAAAATACCGAAGGTTGAGAAAACCAAATCCATACTTGTTCAGAAATCTGTTAATGGATCCATCTAATCTTAATAACAGCTAACTTCTTCCTTTGGAATTGTCATGTGTTCCATTACAATGTTCGAAATATTGATGACATTAAAACCTTCCTGTTTTAAGATTGGGCCAATGTACTTTTGCTCATTGGAGGCATATCTAAAGATAAATGTGGGGATACTTCATTACTTCACTCTACTTATATAAGAATAGTTTCCATCCATGTGAGTGGAGATATCCCTTTCCAAATAGGTACCTACCACTAATATAGAGACAGCTTCAATTTGTCCCATGGTAAGGGCAATGCTACACAAGCATTCAAATAGGTGTGCATTACTTATGAACATTGGATGAAAGTAATGGGGTTTTCAGAAACTTGGTGTTTTACATGCACCAAATTATATAGCAGTTTTGCTTATCCCAAAATCTGATTTCATTCAGATCAGACAGATTGCTGTCACTCTGTCTATTTCAAAATAAAATCATTAATGTGAGATCATTGCTGGTAGGTCCATCCAAAGCTAAGGAGCATTCTGAGTACTTTTTTCCATATAAATTTCAACAAACAAAACATCCTGAAAAATTCTTTTTGAATTAGCATATGTCAATACAGGTGACCCCCGCTTAACGCTGATAATTCATTCCGGAAAAACAGAGCGCTAAGTGAATCCGCGCTAAGCGAGCGCCACATTCCCATAAGGTAACATATGTATTTGTAAGTTGCGGTCGATGCCATAGGATATTTCCTAATCAATAATAAACGGTAGTGAAAAGATGCACAAATGTCGGTCAAAATATTTAATATTCAAATATTTGTACATATAAAATATTCTGCATTACATACGTATGGTAACTACTTACATATCAAAATTAAACTTAAAATTCCAATTAAAATCATGAATTTAATTGACCTAAATTGATTTTAATTGATTTAATTTAATTGATGAATTTAATCATGAAAAATGTCGATTTTGGGTTGTCCTTCTTCTAAATAAACAAAGGGTATTAATTTTAAATCCCCCGCAGCGTTACCACCCAACAATAAAGTCATCCGATCCTTCGCCGCTTTGAAACCTGGCATGTTTTTTTTTTTTTTCTTCTTTCAATATGAAACTTCTTTTAGACATTCGTTTCCACAAAAGTCCTGCTTCATCTATGTTATAAACTTGTTGAGAAGTATAACACACAATACCCCTCTTCAATAATTTTAACAAGTTCTTTTTTAAAAGTTTTGGTTCCTTGATCTGCACTTGCGGCTTTTCCCTAGATTTTAAATCTATTCAACCAGCCCTTACCAGTTTTAAATGGTTCCGCATTTTTTTTTTTTTTTTTAAGGTGAGTTTTCTTCAGATTATCATATTGGCTAATCTCTCTCTTTTATAATATTTAACTTAACTGAATTCTGCATTGGATATTATCTTCAATAAAATTAGTTATGCCTTTCCATTTCAATCCTAATAGTCGGCCTAGCCCTAGTTGCTTGCAGTGGAACAGCTATCTTTCCCGCTGCTAAAATTAATTCTTTATTTTTTTATAATTGTTCTTTCAGTGAAACTTGCAAGTCCTAAATTATGGCAAACATCCGCTTGTCATTGACCGGAATCAATTCACTTCAAAACGTCTAGTTTAATTTTCAAATTCAGTATTTTTCTTACATTTATAGTCTTTGTGCTGCATCCAGACGTTGTTGCTTTTTCATTCTTATCTGCCATTATTAACTATTTGAAAATGTAACTGCATTGGTTGCATTAATTATGATACAATGTTCGAGTAAACTGTCCGTTACGCACGATGTCTAATACTGTATTGAGTGATGATTAGTCTTTGGATAAATGCATATAACGCAAATATTACAAGCAATATACTTGATAATTTTTTAAAATGTTGATCTCGGAACTACGTAACAAGTCACCGTACTGCATTAAATTAGCGTGTGAGAAAATTTCTCAAGTCGGCATGAGAAA
The DNA here is from genome assembly GCF_048544385.1 of Mastigoproctus giganteus. NCBI lineage: Eukaryota > Metazoa > Arthropoda > Arachnida > Uropygi > Thelyphonidae > Mastigoproctus > Mastigoproctus giganteus. The sequence goes on from NC_143576.1 coordinate 15,791,642, forward strand.
CGTTTTAATGCTGTTTTGCTATTCATTTTCAAGCTATCAACTCCATCAAATGAAACGATTTTGTTAAATATGCAAAAATGCAATCTGTAAAAGAGTGTTATAGTCAGATACAGTTTATAATATAAGAACAGCGTTATAGTGAATCAGCGTAAAGCGAACCGCATTATAACAGGGGCCTGCTGTATATTGCTTTGAGTACTTGCCGTTCATTTTTTGCTTTGCTTGCAGGATTTTAATCCTAGTTAATACATTCTATACAGAAGAAGAAGCTTTGCCTTTGTAATGAGTTAGCTTGTTATTTCACTACTTTAGAACAAGTGCATTGCCAAATAGTTTTTTGTCTGATTTTTTTTTCTATCTTTTATTTAAAAGAGGCTGTCTGATGAGGGTTCAGCAAGTTCTGAAAGAGGCTATTGTAGCTATGTCCCATTTTTTAAATAAATGGCAGATTAATCACTTGTTCAGAAATAGTACAGTACAGAGAAACTCGTTGCAAAGGTGTTGTTTTGTTTTTTAAGAGCATCACTAACATAGGCCATATTATACATTGTGTACTATTTCTGTACAAGTATGTTCACAGGCCAGTTTGCATATTTTGGCTAAAAACCTGGAATTACTCACCAAGGGAAAACACCACCCCTCTATCTGAAATTGATTAATCACAGTCCGGATTGAAGAAGGCCTTAGAAACTCCTCCAGTGTGTGACATGAATTGAACCCAAAGTTCTCCAAACGAGTGACAGTGATTTTTATACTACTATATACTTTAGCCTTAGCATTAGTAGAGGCATACGATGCAAGAAAGCAAGCTTATGCAGCATCAGCCAAAAAAAAAAAAAAAATTCGTTCCAAATACCTGTCCAGCTCAGCCTTTAATTTATTTAGGCTATCAACTTCCACAACAAAAGATGGAAGTCTCTTCCAACGATCAACTACCTGCTGGCTAAAGGAAAACTTCCGCACATCTATCCTACAACCGTCTTTCCTCAATTTGAATTTATGCCCTCTCAAGTGATTATTCTGAGCAAGAGGAAGAATTCCATCAGCATTGAGCATGCCCAAACCATTCAAGGCTTTATACACCTCAGTCAGATCATCTCGCAGGTGCCTAGTCTCCAGATACTGTAATCTGCAAAACTTAAGCCTTTCTTCTTAAGAGCAACCCTTCGTTCCATTCACTAATCTTGTTGCCCTTCTCTGTACTCGTTCCAATAGCTCTACATCCTTCTTAAAATGAGGCCTCCAGACCTGTATATAGTACTCAAGGTGTGGCCTGACTATTGCCTTATACAAGGGGATAATCACCTCCTTATCTCTGCTAGAAAAATTCCTGTATATCATTGACAAGACACCATGAGCTACTCTTGCAGACTGTCTGCACTGCTCAGAAAACTTCATATCTGCCTGCACAATTACCCCCAGGTCCTTTTCATTCTCTACCACTGTCTGTGTAATACCACAGAGTTGATATGTTACTCTTCTCTTCAAGTTCTTAGTACTTTAAGTTCAACAAATACAAACGTACTATTTTGTGGTCATTGCAAAGGCAGTGTTTATTGGTTTTCGACTGTTTAATGTGTTTGAGTAGTTTATCATCAAGTATTATCATCAGTTTATGATCAAGTATTAAGCCTAAAAATGATGCCTTGTTTGTGGTCTATATGCAGGTATTAATTGGCTTTCAAGTTTCACTTTGGGATCTGGCTACTGTGAGTGATAAAAATAGTTTTAACTGATGCATTAACTAGACGGTTTAAATCCTGTTGGGTGCTGGAATATGTGAAAAGGCACGACAGTCCCAACTTCACATGATTTCAGTAAGGTTAAATAACATTATTCACTATTTTTTAAATTAATTTTGTAAAGTTAATTTAAAAAATAGTGATTCTGTACTTTACAGTTTTATGTATTTTTATTTTATTGCATAAAATAAATCTAGATGAAATACAAAATAGATAACATACAGAAAAGCAAAATATGAAAAAGTTCAAGGTACCTAAAAAAAATTCTTCACTATCTAACATTGTAACCAGTTCATGGAATAGCACTCTACTGTTCAGTTGAGAAAGCATGTTGGCTGCTTGTCTAGTTTCAAAAATGTATTGGCCTGTTTATGTAAAACATTACAAGTAGCATTCTACCTGCATATGCTGAAACAAATGCTTTTATATGAAGTTTTCAGCGTTCGTCTAGACAGCTGCATAGAAATACAGTAGTTACATTCTAGAATGTATGATGCTGTGTTAAACATGGCATTTTGAATCATTGTGTAGCATCGCCCTATGGTTCCTTTTGATGTCAGTATACTGTGCCTGTAGCTCCATTTTATGTATACCACTTGCAGAGCATTTGACTGATAAATTAAAATGCTGCTTGTGTAGGAATTTGATGAACTTAAACTTGCAAGAATATAGGGAAACAAGTAAAGAATGAGTTATAAGTTTTGCTTCTTGAAAAAGTAAATTGAAAATCAAAATGTTTTTTTATTACTCTACATGTTTGTTAATAGTATTCTGTAGCAGATATTTTCTTTGTTTTCTGTTTTTTTTCTAAAAACTGTTATTATCGATATTGTATGTCCCCTATTGTGTCTGTATAATAAATGTATCCATGCCCTGTTTTTTAATCTGGTCATGCATCCAATGTTATGAAGGTGAAGATTGAATGTATCTGCTAGTGCCATAAGGTTTCTCTACCCTGATCTTTGACAGTTTCTCTATCTATTTGCCTCCTTCAAAATAAATCCCATATTCAGACCTTCGTGATCTCATTAAACATTTTTTTACCCTTTTCTACCAAATTGGTATTTACTGTTGAAAGACCCTTCATTCTGAGAAGAGGCTGTGTGAGTGAGACTGAGCCATATGAAATTAGTAATGTTGTAATTACAGATGACTGTTTATTGAAAAACTTTTGAGCCTAAAAGCAAGTAAGACTCCCTGAGTTGATGGATATATCCTGTAGTTTTGAGGAAGAGTTCAAGGGAGTGTATTGAACCATTGAGGTTAATTACGAGGGCATCTTTGGACTCGGGGGGAGATTCCATTGAATTGCAGAAGTGCCAATGTATCGCCAATACAATTCATCAAATTCAGTTCATCAAGGAGTCATAAGGAAAAGGTGTTTTGGGAAGTTTTTCAACTGGAGGCATGAAAAGTGAGTTAATTAGCTAGAAAAAGAGTAAAAATTTCATTGATGTTACCTCCATCTGTGACGTTTGTTTCAAGATGTATGGAAGAAAAGAACACATGGAAATGCTTCTTGTAGGCCATTTTTATTGCAATATTAGTTTGTTGTCAAAAATTTGCATTTTCCATGATTTAACATGGAAAATGCAAATGTAGTTATCAGAGCTGCAAACCACTTAAAATTTTGGACTGGTTCTGTTCAAAAATTTCTGAAGTGGTTCAGTACACGGTCTGGTTCAAAAAGTGATTTTGACCAGTGTTTTGGTTTGATTTGCAGTTCAGTTCAGTCAAGTATATCGTTGGACAGACAACTTATGTGATTGAGACCTGCTAATCATGAAATCGAACAGATGCTAAAATTTTCTCTTGTAGAGAGTCTGAGTCCTTATTTTGAATTTAAATCAATGTTTTGAAATTTAACCAAATCAAAAATAAAAATAGAATACTAAATATAATAAATGGGATCTTAAGATTATATTTCAAGTTAGAAATCTCTTACCTGAGATATTTTCCAGGAATAACTGCATCCACGTAAGATGTAGTCAGAATAGACGAAAATTGTTTCAAAGACCTGCTTAAAGGAAGGGTAATCTTCTCCCATTATACTCTCAATTATTCACCATGCATGGATTTAGGTATAATAAAATAAATGGGTATAATAAAAAATAAATAGGTATAATAAAATAAAATAAAAATAAATAAATAAAATAAATCTTGTTGCAAGATTTTTCCCATCCTTTAAGCAGTTCTTTGAAACAATTTCCATCTATTCTGATTACACCTTATGTGGATGCAGTTATTCCTGGAAAATATCGCAAGTAAGAGATTTCCTGATTTGAAATATAATCTTAAGATCCCATTTATTATATTTAATATTTTATTTTGATTTAGTTAAATTTCAAAACATTGATTTAAATTCGAAATGAGGACTTAGATTCTCTACAAGAGAAAATCACAATAGTATAGCATCTGTCAGATTTCACGAATATTAGCAGGTCTCAATCACATAAGATGTCTGTCCAACATGTTTAGTAAAGTTTCGAGACAACAGGATTCCCATAATGTTTTTATACAATATCAATTATATCGTATGAAATAATTTGTATAGTTTCTTAGTTCATTAATGATACCACATTATAATAAAATATTGCTATAAAATCTTATTTTAAATAAAAGTAAATTATATTAATAATATTTGATAAGTAATAAAATCACATGTTAATCATTTAAGCCTGAAGTGATGAAACCTCAATATCAAAATATATATTGAACTGAATTTGTAAAATAATAAGAGAAGTTTACCTCAAACACTTCCATATGATACTCTCCAGAAATTAAAACGAAAAAATCGAAAATGTTACATTAAAGTAACAAATAATTAAAAATCAAGTTAACTCAATTTAACACAATTAAAAAAAATCATTTTAATGCAATTAAAAATAAGAAAATTAATTAAAAGAATTTAATGAAAAAATTACAAAACGATTTTCCTTACTTTTTTTTTTTTAATGTGTATGGGTGCGTGTAGTGGGTGTCCTCTGGTCGGTTTGGGTTGGTGAGGGGTGGAACTGGAGTTCCCAGAAAAAACCTCACGGCCCGAGACTGACTAACTCAGATAACTGAGTGGGAAATCGCACGCGCGCGCACACACACACACACACATGCACGCGCGAATAATTCCAAACTACTAACGGCTGGAATCGAACCCCCAATGCTCCACTCAGCACAGCCTAGCACTTCTGCTAACCTGGTTACTGGGCCACTAGTAGCACAAGTGCACTCACACCAAAAAATCCTGCACTCATCTAAAATTGTATGGGCATGCACCCATACAATTTTAGATGATTGCAGGATTTTTTGGCTGGTTGACCACCCTTGGTAACCTGCCTTTTAATCCTAGTTGCTACAACACCACACAGCAGACAATACCTTTCTGGTAATGGTAGGCTGGACAGATGAGGCCTGAGTTTCCCATGAACAAATTTTTTATGCCAATAACAATAATTGGTGGCCTTTGTAGTGCACTATATGCACATGAATCATTCTGGATCATTAACATGTAGGAACATATTTTTGGGGATATGTCCTTATTGGATCTTACCCGCTCAAGTGTCGTAGCATTTTTTAATGAGATGTACTCCCTGAACTACTTTAGGATTGTAACTTTGGAAATATGACAGAGGCAGTGTCAGTCTGATGGAATGCCTCCATAGTTTAGTAGGATTGCACAGTACAGTACCTAGATGTCTTTTCCTGATTAGGGACCTACCCCTTGGGCAGCCATTGTTTCAGATCTCAACCCATTAGAGTTCTTTCTGTGTGCCTGTGTACCAGACACCACTCACAGCCTGTGAGAGTTTGTGGCCAATTTTCATATTGCAGCAGGTACATCAACATGAATATGCAACAGAATTTCCCAAGATGAGCACCTAGTTTAGTGTCAGTTTCATTGCATGTGATGGGTTAGCATTGGTAATGCCTGTGTATAATATAGTTGCCCTACTGTGCAACAGCACGTTTGTGCATGCCTGTAATGTGCCATTGTCACAACGAAGTAAGTATAATAACTGTTCTTCTACCAATTTCATTAAGCCAGTTAATTTTATTTATATATCATACATATCATTTCTCTTTGTACCAAAAACCATTTTTTTCAGCTGTGCTATTTGCCATGTCTTGCTCTTGAAACATCACAGCTGGATATGATTCAGTTGAAACTTTTTTCATTTTTCTCATTAACTATGCTGCTGCAGATCACTAAACTTCATAAAATACTTTTGCCTTGTTACTGTTGGATGAATTGAATTCTGGTGTCCATATGTAAGTCAAACTGTTTACGTTGTGTATATGATAAAAGATTGGGATCTAGCAAACTAACTTTTCAGATACTTTCTCTCAAAAAACTGAGTTGTTCATGACTTATGATAACTGTTTTACAAATTTTTAAATTTTCGTTGAAATTAAATGGTTTTGTGCATTACATTATACAGGGTGATTCACTACCAGTGCAACAAACTTGCAGGAGGTGTAGGGGGTACAAAGATGAATCGGAATCATATAGCATTGCAGGGTCCAAAATGCCTTCGTCATGCGGTAGAGGGTGTTGAACGGGAGGTCGCGTGAACAGCAATCCCTCTGGAAGTCAGCATTTGTGAACCGTTTCTGTTGAAGAAACCAAGTAGCAAAAGTCCTCCGGAGTGGATAATCCGCAGGCTCCAATGATTGGACGCATTGCAGATGGTATGAACTCATTTGGTTTGTTGACAGTATCCTCCATACAGTGGATTGGGAAATACCCAATATCGTTGGCCTATCGCTCGAGTACTTGTACTTGGATTGCCTTCTGCAAGACGTAGGACATTCTCCTCACTGTCTGGCGTCCTCGTCATTCGCTCTCGATTCATGGGTGCCTCCATAGCCAGGTCAGAAGGAGCAGTAGTGCATAGCACACGCTTCTTGATTAGACCGGGGTTCGAGCCTGTCACCACCAAATACGGAGGATGCGGAAAGGTCAGGGAATGACCACCACCACATATCCCGGAGCAATATGGCCTTAGTTGCTAATGCTCCTAAAAACCAAATAAACAAACAACTCGATTCATGGTACCTCTCGTGAAACAACCAGTCTCACGTAACCTTCTGTGCACACATGCGAAAATCGTATGATGAGGAGAACGCCTGTGCGGGAAACATTCCTGGTACAAGCTTACAGTGGCGCCCCTGTTACAGTCTGCAGCTCCATACGCAAGGTGCATGTCGGCCAGTTCAACATTTGAATACTCGTCCATCCTACTGCCTCGGGAACCAGTTCGCAAATGGTGACTTCCAGCGGGATTGCTGTTCATGCGACCTCCCGTTCAACGTCCTCTACCGCATGACGAAGGCATTTCGGACCCTGCAATGCTATGTGATTCCGATTCGTCTTTGTGTCCCCTACACCTCCTGCAAGTTTGTCGCACTGGTAGTGAATCACCCTGTATATGCCTATTAGTGGAAATAAGTTGAAGAAATGATTAGCTGTGCATCACTAATATCTTTTATACTTATTAACTTTTATTTATTCTTTTTTCTGTGTCAACTCATTCAGCAACTGGTTCTCGAAAGAGCATATATTCAGGAAAAAGCAATATTCCAAAGCCACAGGTTTTGCATCACTTATGAGAGCAATAGTTATGAAGATTTAATTTCTGATATTTTTGATATTCTTTTTATTTATTGTATAAAACAGTTGATATATGGTTTTGTCAATTTATCAAATACCTGTGTATTTATAAAGTTTTGATTAAAGAGTTAAACCAGTTGATCTTGTATAGTGATATTTATGTTATTATATGAAACTACAAAGTAGGTATTATTGATTCCTAGTAACCACATTTAGATAGCCCAAAAAATTTTAGATCTTACTTTTTAAGTATACTACCGTAGATTGTATTGATTTAGACATAGAAGTGAACATGCTTCTTCTTTTAGACCACTAGAAACTGGAGTTAGTAGTACATTTGAGAAAAAATCTCATTTCCTTATTATTATTAATAGGTATCACTATTATTGAAACAGTGAAATATTTTTTGGCTTTGTCACCCATTTGTAAAAGTGTGTGAGTATTGATTCCTGCTGTAGACTAGGAACCTTTTAAGAGCTTTTTCATCTGATATATAGACAGCCTCTTTTGAGAGGTCCTTTGAGTTTTATTTGGGATTTTCATTCCAGAATAGACAAGTCTGTCCTGTGTTTACAAAACCCACGTTTGTTTCTGTATTGGACTATATATCACTTTGCTTGAAATTATAAATGATATTAATCTCTCTCTCTCTCAAACATCTATATAAATCAAAAACTGGTATTTGTGTGAGGGGAATCAAAAGTATATGTGCATCTAGTGGTTTTCTCGTTATTTTATTAATTTTTAGGAAGTATCACCTTAACTAGTGTTTTTTTTTTTTGAATGATTATATTAAAATACACTTGGTATTTCCAATAGCTTTTATATTATTAAAAATAAACTAATGTGCCATTTATGCTCTCTCAAAGATTAAATATTGCTTCTAAAGAGCAAAAATTAAAAGTTTAAAATTTATTTAAATTTGAATTAATTGGCATCCAGGACGATATTCCTTGATGCAGAATATAAAACAAATTAATCGAACTGGGTTGTTACCATAATTTTTAGATTTAGAACCATATTAGATATTTAGAGAATATAAGTGATAATATTATAGCTTTATAGTTTTTGTTTATCTTAACTTAAGTTCATTTGTGAATGTATTACTAAAAGTGTTTGTGCAAAAGTATTAAGTTTCACATGTTTTGAGTATTTTTCTTGCAAGTAGACAAACTGATCTGGTTGCTCTTAAGAAAGTTTTAAAGTTAGACGTAGGAATTAATTGTTCTTTGAATTGTAGTGAGTTATTCTGGATAATTATAATTATGATTATAGTATTAATTTAATCGGCTTAAATTTGAGAGGTGTGGCAGTCTCCATCATATTATAGAGACTGCCACACCACAGTGCCTACAGTATGATGACCATATGTATTCTGTTTATTTTGTGTTATGCATGATCATCAGTTGTCACCTCAAATCAGACTGATTCCTCCATCTATACAACAGGATGTAATCTGCATGCAGTATAAATTAGATTAGCTGATAGAAAATTGTTAAAAAAAAGCTCCAAAGTTAAAAAGTGACACCAAGACAAAAGAATTGATTGGTCACCTTTTAAGCATAGCAAAGTCATTATGACCATGAGGAAAGTCATGAAGTATGAAAAAAATAGCAAAAAAACACAGATAAAACCTGGTACGTCTGCGCAACAAGTAATACTACACATAAAACCTAATGAAGGTGGGAAAATTGAACATTTTCAGACTGAAATATTCCATGCAAAGGATATGGAGGTGAGGTACTATGATATTTCAATCTGATGCATACCCGTAGGGCTTTGAATCTCCTATCACAGTTTGCTGTCATATACGTAAACCACCCTGTTTATTTAAAATTAAGTACATACATTCAAAAAGATTACTCTCATTATTTCAAATTATCCACCAAGTAATTACCCAAAGTTAACCTATGGTATAGAGATTAAAGAAACGGGTATGTGTAATACATTCCTGTAGTATGGCTATATGTCTGCTCAAAGCCCGTGAGGAAGTAGCGGAGGTACGGCCACGAGGGAGAAGGTTAATTTTCACTAACTTTTGCTAATTTTCTCCAGTTTCTTCAGCTTTCTCTAATCTTCTTTAAATTTACATTAATTTGTTGTTTTTATATGTATCTATGTTATATTTATATATAAGGCTATCCATACCAGGGCTAGATTTATATACAACTAGTGGGTTGGTTGGGGTCACTACAAACCTGATGCTCACAAGTAGTACCATAATTTAATAAGTAATAATGTATAAGTAAGTTAAGTACATATATAACCCATGCACGTATAATGTCTAATTGTCAAAGGGCAATAGCATTAATGTAGGAGCCAATAACCTCATTTATGCTATTTAATATTTAAATCCAAATGTCATTGGACATAATTCCAATATATATATATATATACAGGTAGCCCTCGTTTTGCGCTGATTCGATTTGTGCCGATTTGCAATAGCGCTGATCACTAACCACAATGCTATTTTTATTTATTTATTTTTGCAATTTTTTTATAAATTGAAAGTTTAAAATCGTCAGACAAAATTTTTCGGCATCATACTGTGCTATGTATCATGCACTGTTCACGTGATTTAGGACAATCTGAGTCAATCAGCAATTAGCACATTTGTATCAGAGATGAGAAAGATTCCTGCCCTCAAAGTAACTACTCATGAATGTGGGTAGTAAAGGTCCATACGGTGAAGCATTCAGTTGGTTGTTGTTTACGTTATTTACATGTGTTGGAAATTTATTATGCTAACATTTTTTTATTAATTGTGCTATTAATAAATTAAATAATAATAATGATAGCCGTGTTCAGTTTTTTCCAATCGTGTTATAAAGTTTTTAATTTAATAGAATAAAGACAAGCCATGTCTGGTAAAAGTAGTTAAAAGTAGTGCAATATTCTGAGGATAGAATCTGATGAAAGCTGCTCTAATGTGTAGAGCTATGAATATGCCTCCATCGACTATTACTACAACTATGAAGAATGCTAATAAAATAAAACAATCGATGCAAAGTGGGAGGTAAAATTTTTGGTGCCCGGAACCTAACCCTGTGATTTCCGATTGACTCCATTATATAAAGGGTTCCATTTGCACCTTTTCCCCCCAGGAACTTAACTCCGATGTAAATCGAGGGCTACCTGTATGTATATATATATATTTTTTTTTTTTTCCCCTTTTTGACAAAAAAAAATACAACTATGTTAAAATTGGAATTTTAACCGTCAGGTATGCTAGGCTGTATATTGCAAAATAGAAATGCGTTATAAAGAATAACGCTATTATAAAATAATAGCGTTATTCTTTATAATGTGCTAATGTTACTTGTGTAGCTAAAATCATTCAGTAAAATGCCAAGAAATACAATGTAAAATTTCTGAAGACACATCTGCAAGGTTCTCAGTGTATTGTAAAATATGAAAAGGTAACATGTTTGCTTTGTGAACTGGATGTAGATATGATTTTTCAGTTTCAACTGGCAGGAAATATGATGTAACCATACATTCGTGAATAAATAAACATAAGGACAGCGTGCAGAGAAAGAAATGGAAAAATAGATATATAAAATTATCACTATGAAATGCTTAGTGCCAGATGTTTATTTGCACTTTTGTTACAGAACATATCTGAGAACATATCATATCTAAGAACATATCTTCTCTGAGTTGTGCTAATCATCAGTCAGATTTTTGCTCAGAAATCTTTCTTGAAAGATAAATAGCAAAAAAAAAAAAAAAAAAAAAAAAAAAAAGTTGTGGAAACAAAAACAAGCAGTGATACTGAAATTGCACCGTTATGTGAGATGGCTCTAAAAAATTGGGCCATTTTCAATTACTACAGATGGCAGTAATCAAAGTGATTCCAAGCTATTTCACAGTATAGTAATAAATAAAATTTATCAAATCAAAAGCAGCTTGTTATTAATGCCAGCATTGGAAGGCAACTCCATAAGGTATGAAATTGGACATCTGAACAACCTGAAAGCACCTAGAATTCCTTTAAAAAAAAAACTGGCTGGCACTTAGTGATAATGTGCCTGTTTTACTAGACCTAAAAACTGGAGTAGCAAGAGTATTAAAAGAGGAGTTGTGCAGTTGGTGGTAATAGGCTATCATTGTCCTCTTATTAATTTGTGTGCTGAAAAGGGTGCTGTATGCTGCCTTCGTGTGAAAGTGGATGAATATATTGGGTGGACAGATAAATTTAAACAGTTTCAACTGATGATGCCACTGAAGTAAAAAAAGATTTCAAAGCATATGTGGACACATTAGCTGGCTTTGATTAAATGTGTAACTGGACTGGTAGAACAGTGGCGACCTTTAACAAGTTTATTTGAAGAAGTTAGAAGTAGTCAGGCAAGCTGTATGAGCAGTTTTCAGAGTTACCAAATTGAATGGCACAAGTGATCACTAGTAAGTGGCACCTACTCATATCCAAATCCAGTTCATGATCCACAATAAGGTTTGAAAGAAGATAAATTAATGAACTCCTAACAAAAAGAACTAATGAATAGTGAACTTCTGGAGAAAGCTATCCTAAACAGTCCCCCAAGCAAGCTGATAATTCTAAGCAAGTTAACATGACTCATACAGAAAGTCTGTTCACATTCTCTCTTCTGTCTTGAATAAAGCAATATGCTTCTTTTAAATGTTTTGCCAATATTTGAAAATCGGAATGTAGCTCTTCATTTGACATACCTCACATCCACATACTGAGATCATTACTCCTAGATAATTTGAGCAATACCTCAAATTCATCAAATGAATTTGAGGCATTGCTCAAAACATCAAAGACAGATATTGTTGGGATATCAGAGACGTGGTGTCACACAGATATAAGGAATGCAGAACTGGAATTTGGGGAGTACAATGTGTACAGAAAGGATATACGGGATAGGAAGGGAGGAGGGGTTATGCTATTAGTTAAGAAACACAAAATCCAAGGAAGTGCAGCCAGTCAGTATCACTGGACAGTGCAGTGTCGAGTCAGTTTGGAGTGACATAAGCATCGGGAAATCAAAATTGAGAGTAGGAGTTTGCTATAGGCCTAATGACTCTGATGAGTATAATAAGAAACTGTACAGGGAAATAGAATGCCAGCACCTGAAAGTCTTGCCTGACAGAGTGGCCAGTAAATCAGAGAGTCTTAATAATGGGGGATTTTAATTTCCCAGATATTGACTGGAATTTGTGGGTTGGTCACTCACACACTAGCGAGGCTTTTGTGGATGATAGCCTGGATGATTGTTTTCTACATTAGCATGTTCGGGAGGCAACTAGAGGGAGTAATACTCTTGATCTGATTATCAGTAGTGATTCTTCATGCATTAAGAATCTGCAGATAAAGGAACCACTAGGTGGCAGTGATCACAGTGTGCCGAAGTGGGATTTACTCAAAGAGGTAACTACCATCAGGGGTAAAGGGAAGGGTTTTTGCTTTCGTAAAGGCGACTGCAATGGTCTGAGACAGTATTTAAATTCTATACAGTGGGACCAATTGATGATGTTAGCAACAGCAAATTCAAAATGGGAAGCATTCAAAGAATTTATCTTGGAAGCTACTAGGCTTTACATACCAACTAAGAAATATTGTTCAAGGTTTAGGCCTAAATGGATGTCAGATGAACTAATGAGACATGTGGCAGAGAAGAAAAATGCATGGGATACATAGAAATTAATGGGTGACATGGAAGCCTATGATAGATATAAGTTGGTCTGTAACCAAGTCACAAAGGAGATTAGGCAGGCAAAGGCAAATTATGAGAAATCCTTGGCAAAGGATGCAAAGAAAAACAGAAAAGAGTTCTTTACCTATGTAAACTCTAGAAGTAAAGGGATGAATCGATTGGTCCACTGGATATTGATGGTTCAACTGTTGATAATCCTGCTCAGGTGGCTAACAAACTAAATGAGTATTTTGCATCTACATTCACACATGAGGAGTTATTCAGGAAAGGGAATGCTAGAGGTGAAGTAAACTCTGGCAGTGAGCTAGATGATTTTGTAATAACTGAGAGGAAAGTGGAGAAGAAATTGTTGAGAATAAACAGAAAAAAGGCACCCGGGGTGGATGGGATCTATCCAGTTATATTAAAGGAGGCAGTGAAGGAAGTAAGCAAACCCTTAGCCATAATTATGAGAGCTGCTTTGGTTTCAGGGGAGGCACCCATGGACTGGGGATGTGCAAATGTGACCCCAATTCACAAAGGAGGATCAAAGGCTGACACAAGCAATTATAGACCTGTGAGTTTAACTTCTGTTCCAGTAAAATTAATGGAGGCACTGGTTAAAGAAGAACTGCAGGATAATCTAGGCAAGACTCCAGTTATAGTTCGGACACAGCATGGTTTTGTTAAGGGAAAGTCTTGCCTGACCAGTTTGATTGGATACTATGATGCAGTTACAAAAGAACTGGATGCAGAGAATAACTTTGATATTATATATTTGGATCTTACAAAGGCTTTTGATACTGTTGCACATGGAAGACTGCTGCAAAAATTGGAGCAGTGTGGCATTTTAGGCAAATTGCTGCTATGGATAAAGGGATGGCTAAGGGGAAGAAGACAGAGTGGTAATCAATGGACACTGCTCATTGTGGACTAATGTTATTAGTGGAGTCCTTCAGGGTTCAGTGTTGGGTCTATTGTTGTTTTCTGTATTTATAAATGATATTGATGATGGTATATCAAGCTTAATGTTCAAGTTTGCAGACGATACAAAGGTTGGCAGTGTTGTTAAGGACACTACTGACAGTATGTTGCTGCAACAGGATCTGGAGAAGTTGAGCAGATAGGCTGAGAGGTGGCAAATGAAGTTTAACATTGACAAATGTAAAGTTCTACATATGGGAAACAGTATTCCCAGAGTAATGTATCAACTCTGTGGTACTACACTGACAGTGGTAGAGAATGAAAAAGACCTGGGGGTAATTGTGCAGGGAGATATGAAGTTTTCTGATCAGTGCAGATGGACTGCAAGAGTAGCTCATGGTGTCTTGTCAATGATACACAGGAATTTTTCTAGCAGGGATAAGGAGGTGACTATTCCCTTGTATCAGGCAATAGTCAGGCCACATCTTGAGTACTGTATACTGGTCTGGAGGCCTCATTTCAAGAAGGATGTAGAGCTGCTGGAACAAGTACAGAGAAGGTCAGCAAGATTAGTGAATGGAACAAAGGGTTGCTCTTACGAAGAAAGGCTTAAGTTTTGTAAATTACAGTGTCTGGAGACTATGCACCGGCGAGGTGATCTGATAGAGGTGTATAAAGCCTTGAATGGTTTGAGCATGCTCAATGCTGATGGGATTCTTCCGCTTGCTCAGAATAATCACCTGAGAGGGCATAAATTCAAATTGAGGAAAGACAGATGTAGGATAGATGTGTTGAAATTTGCTTTTAGCCCTCAGGTAGTTGGTTGGTGGAACAGACTTCCATCCCTTATTGTGGAAGTTGATAGCCTAAATAAATTTAAGGCTCAGCTGGACAGGTATTTCAAACAAACAGAGGGGTGAAATGGGAGTGGTTTTTTTTTTTTTTGGCTGGTGCTGCATAAGCTTGCATCATATGCCTCTACTAATGCTAATGTTGAAGAATTTATTACGCTAGCAGTTTTTAAATATTCCACTGACTTTAATCTGATTACTATAGCAGATTAAAGTCAGTCTCCTGCAAGGAGATCTGATTGAAGTGTTTAAGGCCTTGAAAGGATTGAGTAAGCTCAGTGTTGTTGGCATTCTTCCTATTTTTGAAACTACACACATGAGGGGACAAATTCAAATTGAGCAAAGATGGTTGCAGGATAGATGTGTGGAAGTTGGTTTTTGATCAGCAGGTGGTTGATTGTTGGAATAAACTTCCATCTGTTGTGGTGAGGGAAGAGCTGGGAAAGTGGTGAGGTGGTTAGGTTTATTTTTATTTTAATATATAAGAATATATAAAGAAACTTCATTTAGTAAGAAAGCAATATATATGATAGTAATGCTGTAATGCAAGGAATGGATATGTAGCTTCATGAATCTATTTACATTATATAAGCCAAAATTAGAATAATAAAAATATCAAAATATATAAAAACTAATTATCTTAACACATTGATAAGCACTTCATTTTATATATACACTGTTGCCTAAAAGTTTGGAATCACAGCGTATCACAACAGTTTTCATTAATTTTTTTGAAATTGGTTACGAAAATCATCATCTGTCATCCTTCTGCTGTTCCACGGGACTACGTATAAAGCCTCACCACCATGCTCTGTTCGTGTACTTCTCTCCGTTGTTGATTTCACTCCAGTTTCCTCCTCTCTTAATGACATTGGCCTTTATCATGCTCTGTCACCTCATTCTTGATCTCCCCCTTGATCTTTTGTCCCTTAATTGTAAATCAAACATTCTTCTTGGCAAACGACTCTCATTCATCCTCTTGACATGTCCAACCCATTTCAAATGGGATCTTTCAATGCTATTCTGGAGTTTTTCAACCTGAATTCTCTCCCTAATTACACAATTCCTGATTTTGTCACATCTTGTCTTTCTGGCTATGCTCCTCACAAATATCATTTCTGCCCCCTGAATTCTGCTTTCATTATTTTTCCTCATAGTCCAAGTTTCAGATGCATATGTCAGAATTGGTATGTAATAGGCCTGATATATATAGCCTTCTTACACTTCAGTGGTGTGTTCCTGATCCAAATCAGATCTCTTGTTGGTCTATAGAAATTCCTGCCTCCTTGTATCCTTCTACTTATTTCTTTGTCTATCACTCCGGTCTTTGTAATGGTGCTTCCTAGATACTTGATATTTTTAGCTCTTTCCCTACCATTGTAATGTATCCATCAGGCTCGCCATTCCTCTTTAGAACCATTACTTCATTCTTCTCCTGATTGAAAACCAGTCCAAATTCATTGGCGATACTAGCCCATATATCAACTTGCTGTTGCACTTGTTCCCTGCTCTCTCCCCATATGCAGAGGTCATCTGCGAAGAGCATGACTTTCATCTGGTCCTGTCCAAGCTGTTCCACCACACTACATTGCACATCATTCATGACAGATATGAACAGTAGCTATGACAATATAAGGTTTAATATAAAAAAACCACAGAAAAGAACATATTTTAAGATTTTTTTTTTATTAAGCATTAAAAAATTTATACCAGAAAATATTGAAATGATTAATATTAAAAACTATATGGATTTTTCATCAAAATATCCTCCATGAGATTTTATCTCTGCATTATATAGACATGGCATTCTGACGATTAATTTTATAATAGTAATATTAATAGTTAATCTAAGTAATAGTAGTAGTTAATAATCGCAAATGATGCAAGAAATCAAGCTTATATAGCGAGCATCAATCAAAAAAAAAACCCCACGGTCCACCATCCATACCCTCCAAGAATTTGTCAATTCCAACAAAATCAAATGACGAACCCATTGGCTGAAGGCAACCATCCTTCCTCGACTTGAAATTTATACCCTCTCATGTGTGTAGTCTCAGCCAGTGGAAGAATATCATTAACATTGTGTACTCAATCCATTCAAGGCTTTAAAGACCTCAATCAGATCTCCCTGGTCTCTGGTGCCTGGTCTCGAGCCACAATTTGCAGAACTAAAGTTTTTCTAGTTAAGAGCACCGTTTTGTTCTCTTCACCAATCTGGTTGCCCTTCTCTGCACCCATTTCAGTAGATCTACGTTCTTCCTAAAGTGAGGCTTTCAGGCCTGTATATAGTACTCAATATGCAGCCTAGCCATGGCCTTATACAAAGGGATAATCGCCTCCTTATCCCTGCTGTCAGAGTTTCTGTATATCATTGACAAAACCCGATGAGCTGGCCTGGCAGCATGTCAGAACTGCTCAGAGAATTTCATGTTTGATTGCACAATTATCCTCAAGTTGTTTTCATTCTCTACTACTACCCTGAGTGTAGTACTACACAGTTGATAAGTTACTCTGGGGTTACTGCTATGTGCAGTACCTTGCATTTGTCACTATTAAACTTTAGCTTCCATTTCTCAGCCCATTAACCCAATTTTCCTAGATCTTGTTGCAGAAGCTCCCCTGATGACTGTCGGTAACCGCCCTGCCAATCTTTGTATCATCTGCGAACTTAGATATTAAGACTGGTATACCTTCATCAGTATCATTGATAAATATTGAAAACAACAATGGACAACACTGAACCTTAGGAAACTCCACTAATAATGAATAGTCGCAATGCAAGAATCACTTTCACCTTTGCTTATGGCTTTGATTAAACTATTAGTCTGTGTATCCCCCCCAAAGTTTTCCTACTCACCTATCACTGTCTCGATAGCATTAGCAAATATTCTTGCACTCCTTCTATTTAGTGTCTCCCATCCCTGTAAAACAATCTCTCCTGTTAACAAGTGCACAGCACACTGAGAAAAATTTACCCCATGAGCCTTTCACATTCTCTCCAGGGCCCAAATTGATTGACAAGGCTCTCTGCATATACTCCTTCCTGTTGTGTCTGGGCAGAATTGCACACATTTTCAAATTCAATCCTAACTTTTGCATTTTTTTGCAACATTATCTTGTGCTTGTTAAGTAAGTTCTCCCCAAGCCACAGCACTCCCGCTACTTTGCTGCTGTAATCTGGGGTGTGATTTCCATTTAAGTACAATTTAATTGATTGCCAATGAAAATTAATAAGATTAATATATTTAATTGATTAATTGACAATACAACACTAAGCTAATAGATTCTTAAATGCAGAATCTATTAGCTTAGTGTTGTATTGTCGTCAAGAATTTCAAAAAAACATCGTTATGGTATAGCGTAATGTATACCTTACACTATCAAGTTCAAGATATACATTATGCTATACCATAACGATGTTTTTTTGAAATTCTTGACTAATATTATTCTGAAAGTTTCCCCTAAATTTTGTGAAGATGGGCAGACTTCTTGGACTTAAATCTAGACGATACCATAAAAGCTCTATTTGGGTTTAAGTCAGGAAATTTGGGTGTGACCATACCATAATTTGCAGTACTCCTCCTGTTGTTTAGTTGCTAGAAAGTTCCTGCACAGCTTGAGATGCACTTCAGCTCATTGTCTTGTTGTAATATAAAACTTATTCCAAAAAGTTGAAGTCCAAAGGATATTGTATTATGTTCCAGAATGTTTTTATAACCTTCTTTTTTTAAAATTCCTTCAATTCTGACGTTACCCACTCCAGAAAAACGGAAGCAACTGCAGATCATGATGGAACCACCACCATGCTCAACTGCAGGCACCAAACAATATGACATCATTTTTTCTTCACTTGATCATCTCATATAAACTCTGCACTTGGATCTAAAAATTTCAAATTCGGATTCATCCATCCATCCATAGTACGTAAGTAATAAGGGTTTTTTGACTGCTACATGACCATGAAGTCCTGCTTGTTTAAGATGAAGTTTTGCAGTGGATGTAGACAAGGGAGTTTTTCTGTTCCTGTTGAACTCAGCTGAGATTTCAGGTGCTGTAAGTTGGCGATTGCATTTAGAAATCAATGTTATGGTTGTATCTTGTGCTTCTGTTATGGGCAATCATCCTGATCATGGTTTGTCCTTTAAACTGCCAGTCTCCTTGGATGTCGAATGGTAGTTTATACTCTTTTAAGTGAAATACACAGTTTTTTTACAATACTTCTGGTGCCTCTGTAGCTAGGTGGGGAGGAGCAGCAGTGCGTAGCACACTTCTTGATTAGACCGGGGTTCGAGCCTGTGACCACTAAATATGGAGGATGCGGAAATGTCAGGGAATGACCACCGCATATCCCCGGAGCAATATGGCCTTAGTTGCTAATGCTCCTAAAAAAAAAAAAAAAAAAAAAACACAATACTTCTCATGGAATAATTTTTTGAATACAGAGTTATAATGCACTTATTTTTTCAACACTGAGTTCCTTATTCCTTGCCATGTTTATCATGAATCACCAAACACTAAACTCTCTTTCTGGATGATGGGTGTTCGATTTTATGAGTTACAGCTTTTACTCCTCAATTTATGTTATTGCAAAACACTCTAGAATCATCTACAAACTTCTGTAATACTGAAACAATTCTCTCACTTTCTAGAATATTCTAGAATCATCTGCCACATTCAGGAGTCTTTACACCTTTCTGGAATATTTTTGAATATTTTATAAATTTCTTAAATATTATTTAAGTTTTTTGATTTTTATAAATGAAAGAAAATATTTAAATAAAAACTGGTAAACAAATTGGCCATATTTTAATAAAACTTTGAAAATTAAGAAAAATTAAACGTGATTCCCAATACACACTACATTAACAAAATTCATCAGACACACTGGTAATTGGGAAATGGGGGGTTTAATTCAGAAACTTAATATATAGTGAGCTATGTTTGGCCATTACAACAACCTCCACCCTTTGCATCTACTTTTTAATAAATTCAAACTGTTGGGCAGAATTTGTCTGCATCCAAAACAGCTTTTGGAAGAAAGCCATTTGATAGCTTAATGTAGCAATCCAATTCACCCCACAGATGTTTGGTGGGGTTTAAATTTGTGGTGGCTCTGAGTTGCCCATTCCAGCTTTGTTGTCATTCTCCAAAATGGCAATTTGATCATGAACTTCATAAATGCATTATCAATGATGAATCTAGTTTGAGCCAACTGAAATGGCCCCATAACATCAGAATGTCTCACCCAAATTTCATAGTGTAGACATCAAGAAGCAATCTCTGGGTAGTAATGGTAAAGGACAACACCTGTCCACTGTTTTTGTGCTGGCTCATCACTGTTTTTTTTTTTTTTATTAGTGATATTGGGCACATAAAGTTTAATGTCAAGATTTGATGATGATTCAGAGCTGGTTAGTGACAGTAATTAGGGCTAAAAAGTCACAAGTTTAACATTGATGAATGGAAGAGACCTAGGGATAATTGTGTACTCTGACTTGTTCTGTGAGCAGTGTAGATGGGATGCCAGAATAGCCCCTGAGGTTTCTTCAATGATATACAGGAACTTACCAGCATGAACAATGATGTGGATATCCCTTCGTATAAAGCAATGGTTAGGTTGCATGTTGAGTACTGCATACAGGTTTGGAAACCACATTTTAGGAAGGATGTATATCTGTTTGAATGGATGCAAAGGAGAGCGATGTAACAGAATTACACTGGAGCACAAAAGGGTACTCTTATCAAGAAAGATTTCAGTTCTGTAAATTGCATTGTTTGGAAACTAGGCTTCTGCAAGGAGACCCGATTGAAGTGTATCATTTAAATAGGTTGAGTTAACTTAATGCTGAAGACATCCTTATCCTTTCTCAGATGACATCCATTAGGTGGAATTAATTTAAATTTGAAAAAGATGGTTGCATGATAGATGTGCAGAAATTTGCTTTCAGCCAGTAATTTATTGTTAGAATAAACTTCTGCCTATGCTGTAGAATTGGGCAGTTTGGATAAATTGAATGAATTTAACTGTCTAGTCTGTGGCCAAAAAACCATAATATCAGGAGTATACCGGTACCTTTACTTTGCTAATAAGATTTTTTTTTGAAGAAAAAGGGTTAAAAAATAGTTTAACCTTTGCTGGGCATGTTGGTGGCCATTGCCTATCAAAATGACAAATTTGAAAACAAAAATACACTTTGAGTGATGGCAATGTGAATTTTAGTTTTCCTTCATTATTCACTTTTGATCTGTATCATTCGGTCATAATTGTTTTTTTTTGCTGTTGAAGCAATTTGGACATATCAAGTGGTCTAATCAAGTGCTCCAAAATGTGAAATTTTAAGATTATCTACTTATTACTGTCCAGTCATTGCACTCCCTGTTTGATCATATTGTCTTGCAGTGCCAGTACTTCACTTGAATTAGATGTTTGTGTTTGTTGCTATTATCCAACCACCGAAACATGCGGGTTTGTCAATTCTTGTTTATTTCACTCACAGATAATGAGGATGCTGCACACATGTCAAATGATACACAGTGAGGATGATACACATGCAGGCATTCATAAACAAGTTATAAAAATGTCTAAAGTGCATGTATAAAGTGTGTGAAGGGGTAGGCTATAAGTTATAAAACCATGTGTAAAGTGTGAGAGGGATAGGCTATTTTTAAAAAAAATAATTAAAAATAAAAGTTTTCAATATAAAAAAAAATTATTTTCAAAGTTGTGTTCATAATATATTGAAAATAAGTAAAATGGCTTCAAAAGGCAAACAGTTTTGAATTATTTCATACCTTTATTACAAGTACAATAATGGTGATAGTCCACAAACAGGCCTGTTAATGTATTTTTTTATATCACTTGATAAATAGTTAAAATGGGAGACTTAAATTTATTCTTAATTTGAATTTAGAAATTTGGAATTAATTTTTTTAATTCTTAATTCCTGATTCCTAATCATTATAAACTTTTTTTTTTTTTAATCAAAAAAAAAAAAAAAACAAAGATCTACCAACTTTGTAGTCTAATCTGGCAGTAGCAAGAAGGTGAAAAAGGAGGAAACAGATACCCTATGAAAAGTTAAATGTAGAATCTGGTGTTTGCAATTTGCATGATTCCATAAAGATTTCTTTTTTCTTTGAATCACATTTGTTACAGTGGATATTTGCAGGTTCAGAAGAATTGCAGTTGCCTGCATGAAAAGGTTACTGATGTAGCATCCAATCATCATCCCACTTTGAAAGTCCACCAGTTCTGATCCATGATCCATACTGGCTTTTAATGTACTGCTGCTGCATAGTCAGATCCATAAGATTTATACTTGGTGTGCTTGAGCATAAGATTATGCTGGTATTGTCTGTATTTATCATTTCAGGCATAGAAATGATATTTGTCGAGGTGTGGCCAAATACTTTTGGTAATATAGTGCATGTTTGTGATTTGTTATTTTGTTCATTAATTTTAAGATATAAGCAATATATCTGCTGTAACAGATGTTATTTAGTTAATATACATAGCATGTTATATTTCAGACACATTTGTAAATAGTAATAGTTCATGATTTATAACAAAAAAAAGAAAGAAAAAAAAAAGGGGAGGGAACGCCTTTAATATATAATGTCTGAGAATTTCTTTTCTGCACATTTGCCACATTGCCTATTCATTCATCCAACTAATGCATAGTAGTAAAATATCCAGTGCTTCAGCAGCTCAGTATATGATATATGGATAGCTAATGTGAATTGTATGATAAAAAATAATTATATAATATCGGTGTAGATACACCATAGTTTACCCATAAATTTGAAATACGTGTGTAGTGTAAAGGCATCGTTTTAATTGTATCTCGTATTGTGGGTGCCTTCACAGCGCCTCCGTAGCCAGGTGGGCAGGAGCAGTAGTGCATAGCACACGCTTCTTGATTAGACCGGGGTTCGAGCCCGTACCCACCAAATACAGAGGATGCGGCAGGTCAGGGAATGACCACTGCATATTCCCAGCCCGGATAAAGGGTGAGGGTTGGCATCAGGAAGGGTTTCCAGCCGTAAAAATTGCATGCCAAAACAATAAAAAAAAAAAAAAAAAAAATGCTGATCCCATATAATAATGGGAAAAGGAGAGGACAAAAAAAAAAAAAAAAAAAAAAAATTGTGGGTGCCTTCACAACGAGATAGCTGGTATTGCACTACTTCAAATAAATTATGCTTTTCTAGTAGAGAAGACTACTGTTATTTATTTTCAGTGGATAGCACCACCCAGATGATCGTTTCAAAACTCGTGGGCTTCATCATCAGTGGGTGGGCAGGTACCCTGGTAATGCAGCATGCCATCACAGTTGCAAAGTTATTTCCACAATATGAGAGATGCCAAATGGTGTCATCTCATATTGTGGAAATGATGTATTAGTAATAATAATAATAATGTATTAGATAATGTATATTACATAATACATTGTTATTATTAAATGTATATTGTGCATTTCATCTTCTAATAATAATGTATTAGAAGATGAAATGCACAAGGCATAATTTCTTATGGGTTTAAGTAATTAACTATATAATATGGGTAAATAATGGGAAAAGGAGAGGACAAAAAAAAAAAAAAAAAAAAATTGTGGGTGCCTTCACAACGAGATAGCTGGTATTGCACTACTTCAAATAAATAAGACTTCTCTAGTAGAGAAGACTACTGTTATTTACACTACATACATATTTCAAATTTATGGGTAAACTATGGTGTATCTACACACATATTATATAGACATATCACATATTACACACAATTACCTAAACCCATAAGAAATTATGCCTCATGCATTTCATCTTCTAATACATTATTATTACCTATACCATTTGGCATCTCTCATATTGTGGAAATAACTTCGCAGCTGTAATTGGCATGCTGCATTACCAGGGTACCTCCCCACCCGCTGATGATGAAGCTCACTAGCTTCGAAACAATTGTCTGGGTTGTGGTGTACACTGAAAATAAATAACAGTAATCTTCTCTACTAGAGAAGCATTATTTATTTGAAGTAGTGCAATACCAGCTATCTCATTGTGAAGGCACCCACAATATGAGATACAATTAAAATGATGCCTTTACACTACACACGTAGTTCAAATTTATGGGTAAACTATGGTGTATCTACACTGATATTATATAGTTAATTACCTAAACCCATAAGAAATTATGCCTTGTGCATTTCATCTTCTGATAAAAAGTAATGAATACTGGATTTCTGTTTTGACCAATTTTAATGAAATTTGGGAAGGCGTGACAGATCATTCTAAAAGAGCAAAATATAAAATTTCATGAAAATCTATTCACTGGTAGTTGAGTTATTATAGGCGGATGGACTAACAGAGAAAAAACAATTTTCAGATTCCTCTGTGTCTGATTTTAATGAAAATTGGGACATCTAAAGTCTTTCTCAAAGGTCCTTATATAAAATCTCATGAAGATCCATCAACGATGTCCAGTTATGACATCTGGATATGATGAAGACAGTGTTATGCATATGCGCAAAAGTACCTAAAAAGTTTTTAACTAAGTTTTCATTAATTACTTACGACAAGTCATTGTAAATGTTGGGCATAGTTTGTTTTTCTGTACATAGCTGTGAGTAAACTGGGTTTGCTACTTAAGTGCATCAGTCTCATTGTGAGGCACTTTGCCATGAGTTGCCTTGGTATTTCACTATTATAAATAAAAAGCACTGCTCCAATGGAGAAGTGTATTTTTTTTTTTATTTAAAGCATAAGCCACTTCAAATTTCAAAATAAGACCTCTGATAGACAGTAGACAAACAAAAATTTGGTAGAAAGGAAAAAGAGACACAGGAACAGCCAATCAAAGCAGAAGAGGTCTCTAACCAAACTCTCAACTTCAAGTTAGCTTAGAGCTGACACTCTGCCCAGACTGGAGTTTTCATCCTTTTTTGCATGGAGGCATTGTTGAGGCCCTCAAAAACACAAGGACAAGATATAACTACTGTATGTTAATTATATCTACTTTGCCTTAAGACAAAGTAGATATAATTAAGTTCAGGGCAAAAACCTCAAGCTATGAAAGTCTTAAAGTCATGGCACATATTGGGCATGGCCTTTTAGTGTATGTAGTTATGAGCAAACTGCATTTGCTACTTAGTTTGTTGATCTCCTATTATGGAGGCACTTTGCTGCAGGTTGCCTTGATATTGCACTACTCTAAAGGAAATGTACTGCTCTAGTGGAGCAGTACATTTCCTTTGATGAAATCCCAAAAAAAAGATCAAGGTCTGGGTAGTGCCATACATTTTAAATAAAAAGCAATGTGTATTGAGTAATGCACTAAGGAAAAATTTTTATGTACAGTAAATTGGAGAAGAAAGCAAAGTTTGCTTTATTTTGAAAGTAAGAAACCGAAAAAAAAGCAATTTACTTCTCTATAGGAGCAATGTTTTTCGTTTAGTTTGTGGTACAGGTAGTTCTCGATTTTACGAGTTAATTCGATCCTAGCGCACGCTCATAAAGTGTGAATTTATATCCCATAGACATAATGTTAAAAATAGGCGTTACGTTATCAACAACGAAATTAGTTAGCTAATTAGTTTGTTTAAACAATCATTGATTTATCTAAAGAAATGAAAACGTAGCCTGTCAAATCAAGCAAATTATAATAATAATACAGAAATTATTTATGACTTACAAATGTTAAAGAATGTTTATTCTTCATCATCATCGACTAAATGCACATTCGTTGATCACTCATTATTGGCTCGGCACTCGTTGGTTTGTTGTACAAGGAGTTGTCTTCTTCAAAAATACTTCAAGAGGCATTTATTTCCAAGGTAATCTTCTCTTTTCTTTATAAATTTCAATAGCATGCATAAGCATTTTTTAACGAAACGTACAAATTGCAACTAACATGATTTGCGTAGAGTAACAAGTTTACGAAGCTTAAAAAAAAAAAAAAGGAATGAAGAGAAGGTTCTGAAAATTTATTTGTGTTTTTATACGATTGAAGATGATGGGCAAACACATTTCACCATATTAACGTAAAGAAAACCGCACAATTTCGGCTATTGGTATTTTCGCAAATGCAATAAGATCGAGTTTACTACCCGTTTATAATTGCTTGCAGTAACAGAAAAGCCCAATAAACCGGAAAGTGTAAATTGTTTTTATTGTTTTATGGTTGTGACTTCCAGAAATGTGCTTTAGAAAAATATCACAAAGCCTTTTAAAATTGGTTCTTATAACATATGATAACGATGAAAGTGTAGTGCATGATTTGAATTGGTAACTAATACAATTTACACTATAAAAACGACCTTTTAGGGAGTTGTATAGCGAAAATTTGCACTTCCGAGTTCGTGGAATGAATTACCAAAAACCAATGTGTTATTGGTTCACATTACGATATTTTCGTGATACGATGGTAAGGGATTAATATCGTAAAGCAGGGTACGCTGTATTGTATAGCTATGCGCGTGGTTTGAAATGCGGTATTTACGAATGTTTAACATTCATTTTTAGCAATTAATGTCCATATTTTCGATTTTGTTGATACTCGATACTTTAAAGAAAACTCGTAAACCCGGGAACTTGTAAAGCGAGAACTGCCTGTATATATATAAAACTATATGCAGAAAGAGGATGTGCCTGACCTGTACAATGACTTTTTTGTAGCTTCCATACCCTGAACTCCGTAGCCGAGTAGGCAGGAGTGGGAGTGCAGTAGCACACGCTCTTTGAGTAGACCGGGGTTCAAGCCCCTGACTGCTGAATACGGTCGATCTGCCAACCCGCACTGGACCAACGTGGCAGATTATGGTCCATTTCCCTCAGCATGAATTGTTGAGGAGGCTTCCATCCTGCAGTGGGTTGATAATGGCTGTACTTTACTTTTTTTTTTTTTTACCCTGAACTTAATTATGTCTGCTTTACATAATGCACTATCCATATCTCATTTATTGTGAATATATCTTGTCACTGGGTTGTTCAGGTCTTCACATGCTCAATGATGAGATCCTAGAAAGGATTGACACCCAGTCCTGGGTAAACATTGACTGTGGGATAGGTTGAGAGTTTGATGGTTTGTTGTATGGCCTGTTCTGTTTTGACTGGAGCTTCACATCTCTCTCTCTCACCTTTTTGCTTTCATTTACTGTCTATAAGAGACATTTTTTGAGATTGAGTTCTTTTTTATCCCAAAATTAAAACTGAGGTCTTAGATAGTGGCATACACTTTAAACAAAGGCAATATACTTCTCTATTCAAGCAGTAGAGTAGTGCAGTACCAAGGCAACTGTTGGAAAAGTTTCTCCACAATCAAATTGATGCACTAAGTGGCAAACCCAGTTTGCTCACAGTTATGTACAGAAATAGGTTTTACCCAACTGCAGAATGGCTTTTTTTTATGGTTTCATAGTTTGAGGTTTGTGTGCTGAACTTAATTTTTACGTATGATAATTAATATGGTTATTACTTGGCTTGTTCTTTTGTGTTGCCAGTCATTGTTTTCATCTTGTTCTGTATTGTCTTCATTCCTTCCTCACCTAGTCATCATGCACTTATTCCTACCCACAAACATAAAGAATAAGGATATCACTGTCCTTACTCTTTATGTTTGTGGGTTTTTGTAAATTTACTTCAGTCTGGATTTTATTTTTCATATTTTGTCTCTCTTATTTTTTGCTCATTCTGTTTGATATTTTAAAGGACTTCATTATTTTCTTA
Source organism: Mastigoproctus giganteus (assembly GCF_048544385.1). Classification (NCBI taxonomy): domain Eukaryota; kingdom Metazoa; phylum Arthropoda; class Arachnida; order Uropygi; family Thelyphonidae; genus Mastigoproctus; species Mastigoproctus giganteus. Next base: position 15,819,147 of record NC_143576.1, read on the forward strand.
TTTTTCAACTTTGAGTTTTATTTTCTCTGCTTTGCCCATTTACATTCCAATTTGAACCAATTTTGCTGGTAGTATACCTGGTAATTTCTTTTCTTTTATTCGGCATTCTTCAATGCAGGTTGAAAAATGCCTACCTTGCATTGAAAAAAAAAAAAAAAAAAATTGTTTCTTGGCTGAAGCTGGATTTAACAAATGGCGATCACTATTGTAAGTCATTACCATTGATTATTATTGTAATAAATGTCAGTGAGAGACAGTCAGTGACTCAGTATTTATATTGGTAGATAGCATTGTGTAGTGTTTATGATTTCATTGTCTTACGATGGCCGCTAGCTAGTTTTTTTTTTTTTTTTTTTTTTTTTTGCTAGTCTGTTATGAGCTGTGGCTTTCTGATGTTGGGGATAGACTAAGTTGATTTATAAATTAATGCTTTGCCTATTGTCACCACACACATTAATATTATTATGAATGACTGCTGTACAAATTGGTACAGGGTGGAATTAGGGGTAAATTACTGCTATGGATAAAGGGATGGTCTTTCTGTTCCACTCTCTTCCTGCAACAGTGTTATTATTGCAGAGCTTCAGGGTTTGGGGTTGAGTTGCTTACTGTTTTCAATGAAAACAGTAAAAATACAGGTAGTTCTCGACTTTACGAGTTAATTTGTTCCTAGCATGTGCTCGTAAAGCGAAAACTCATAAAGCGGGAATTTATTTGCCATATACATTAGGTTAAAAATAAGGGTTATGTTCTCAACATAAATTAGTTAGCTAATTAGTTTGTTTAAACGATTGATTTATTGAAAGAAATGAAAACGAAGCCTGTAAAATCAAGCAAATTATAATAATAGAGAAATTCTTTACAACTTACAAATGTTAAAGAATGTTCATTCTTCATCATCAACCACTAAATGCACACTCGTTGATTGCGATATTGGCTCGGCACTCGTTGGTTTGTTGCACAAGGAGTCGTACTCTTCAGTAATGCTTCAAGAGGCATTTGTTTCCAAGATAATCTTCTATTTTCTTTATAAATTTCAATAGATGCATAAACATTTTTTAACGGCACACACAAATTGCAACTAACACGATTCGCTTGGAGTAACAAGTTTACGAAGCTTAAAATAAAAGGAATGAAGAGAAGATTCTGAATATTTATTTATGTTTTTTATATGATTGAAGATTTCAGTAAAGAGAAAACATTTCACCGTAATAATGTAAAAAAACCACACAATTCTAGCTATCGGTATTTTCACAAATGCAAGAAGATCGAATTTACTACCTGTTTATAATTTCTTGCAGTAACAGAAAAGCCCAATAAACCGGAAAGTGCAAATTGTTTTTATTGTTTTATGGTCTTGATCTCCAGAAATGTGCTTTAGAAAAATATCATAAAGGCGTTTAAAATTGATTCTTATAACGGAACATATGATAACGATGAAAGTGTAGTGCATTTTAATGATTTGAATTGGTAACTAATACAATTTACAAACCACACTCACGACCTTTTATATGGCCTTAAGGTCATGCTTGTTACCTTAAAAATTAAATTTTAGAGATAAATAGCTTAGTTATGCAGCGAAAATTTCAACTTCCGAGATCGTGAAATGAATTACCAAAAAACAATGTGTTGTTGGGTTCACATTACGGTATTTTAACAATATGATGGTGTCTCTGGAACTGATTAATATTGTAAAGCGGGGTACACTCTACTGTATAGCTACTCATCTGGTTTGGAATGCGGTATTTATGAATGTTTAGCATTCATTTTTTGCAGTTAATGTTCATATTTTCGATTTTGTTGATACTTGAGAAAAAAAAACTCGTAAAGCAAAAACTACCCGTATTTAATGATTAACAATATCATTAATATTTAATGTTTAAATATTAATGATATTTAAACTTTGGAAGAGGGATAAATAACGTCTGGAAGCAGCCCAAATGAAATTTCTCAGACCACTACTGGGATTAACAAGACTAGATCACCAAAGAAACACAGACATAAGAGAAAGACTAAACACCTCCAACATGATAGAAGAAATACAAAATTATCAGTTAAAATGGAAACAGCATGAAGAGAGAATGAGTAGGAAGAGACTACCAAAATTAAGCCTAAAATCCACTAAGTACAAGAAGATATTAATGATATTTAACTGTTCCATTTTTTTCAAAAAAAAAAAAGTGTGGGATATTTGGGGGAAATATATTAGAAGGGATGGACAAAGAAGTCTTTTGTTGTGTGTGTGTGTGTGTGTGTGTGTGTGTGCGTGCGTGCGTGCGCACGTCCGCTTGCTTGCATGCATGCATATATTGATACAATACTATTACCATTAGTTATCTGTTTTGAATGTATTCAGTGGATGTTGAATTTGATTCTGAATTGCATTCAATAAATGCAAGCCATTTAGTTTTTAATTCCAACAATCATGTTTATAGAATGGGTTTTTGCTGTTAACAGTTCAGAGCCTAAGCGGTGAATTGCTTCATTATCTTCTAAATGTGTGAAGTTTTCTGTCTGTCCCGAGTCAAGAAATTAATATCTCTAAGTATCATTTCATTTGTGTCCAGTGCACGTATTGTTTCTTTTGTTGAGTTTGAGGGTTAATTGGTAGGTTATAGCATAGTTCCTAATTCTGTTATAGAGATTATACATTTTTTTTTTTTTTTTTTTTGTGGCTTTAATACAAGTAATTCTAATTTTGTTAATGGGATAATATATTGATACCATATGTCTATTACAGACATATAGTATATTTAGACAATATATATGTCTGTAATAGATGAGTGTATGGTTGTACTATATAAGATTGCATTTTTTCATCATTGCTTGTCTTTATTCTTTTTCATACATTTGACACTGAGACTTTTAACAATCCCCACATTAAAGTTGTCATATTTAGATGACAACTGTTGTGAGCTGTCATCTGAAAAGCGTGTGATGGCTAGCTTGTGGTATTGTTGACACTTCGGGAGACGGATGGCCTTTAGTAACAAATGCAATAAATGTGGACATTGCCCTCCAAATTTAAAAGTTAATTTTAGTTATGTAATTTAATCACGTATTCTTGGTAATTTCTTCAGAGACATAATATACAACTTTTAAGTTTTTGGGAGAAAAGTGCTGTCATAAATAATTAAGTTATCTAGTGTTAAACACTGACAGAAAACATTAGCATTTCACTTAAGTTGAATGTGGAATAAAAATGCTGATTTCCATCATATGGCTATTGGGTTATACATTTTGAAGAAACTTTTCTCTTGAAAAATAATAACTGAGTTGTATTTTTAGTTGCACAGTGTGTAAGTAAATTGAAATATTAAACAGTGGAAATCTAAACATTTTAATCTGCATAGAATGACACCTGTGTTTGTGTTTATTTTTCTGCAGGAATACAGGTGATTCTCAGATGTTTTGGTACTCCCTCTAACACTTCTTCAGTGAATGAATTGCTGTCCTTATTGTGCTACACACACACACACACACACACACACACACACACACTGTAATAAATACCATGAAATATCTGAGAATTATCTGTATTCCTTCAAAAAATTTCACACTATGCAGGTTGAAGTTCTTATATTGCGTTTTATTATAGAAAAAGGATACAGTGAATGCCACTTATTGCAATAAATTCTGGCAACAGCTTAATTGATAACAATAAAGAATGAAACAAGAAAGCAGCTGTTTATTTATGCAGAGTGGAAATGTGTACATTAAAAGGTAGAAGTGGACAGAAAGAAAACATTAAACTCAAGCAATATGAAACACTTTAATTTGGCTGTCCACTATTTATTCAAGAAAATTATCGATAAAAATGAAACTGTCATATTGTTCTTGTTTATACTGTGGCACAACGATGAGGTCAGTGGAGTTTACAATTAATTATCAATATAAACATTAATTGTATTTAGCAGTCATGGGCTTGAACCCCAGTTCACTCAAAGAGCGCGTGTCACTGCACTCTCACTCCTGACTACTCAGCTACGTTCTGGAAACCCATACACACAATTAAAAACAAGTAAAGAAAATATTAAAATTAAGGATTAGAAAAGGTTAATTATTAATAAGTAAATAAATAATCTGTTTATACTCCGGGACGACCAAACGGTCAGGAGTTCACAAGAAAGACAGAATACAAGAAACAGCACCATATTCCACAGTCACGGGCTTGAACCCCGGTCACTCAAGGCACATGTACTTATGTACCCGCGCGCCTGACCACTAGGCTACGACGGCCCTATTTGGTGTACAGATACTAATACTTTCACGGAGTAACGACTCTGATTGAGTTATCTATTGAGTCAGTAATCATATGAACTGTATGAAACAACAGCACTAACTAGATATGTAATATGTTTGAGTTCAAGAACAAATCAGGATGATATATAATCACATAAACCACGATAAGGCAAAAAAGGTGATAACGTAAACTGAAGTGCTGATTACAATAAATGTTTTTTCTCCATATTAATATATGTATTAGTATATTGGGCCGTCATGAAATATGAAGTATAAAAGTGATAACATTAAACAAATGATAACATTATCTGTAATTACAGTAAGTGACATACACTGCATATACACCATATAAAAACAGTATTCATAAGTTAAATAAGAAAATATAAATGGCGCCTCCGTAGCCAGGTGGGAAGGAGCAGCAGTGCGTAGCACACACTTCTTGATTAGACCGGGGTTCGAGCCCGTCACCACCAAATACGGAGGATCCTAAAAGGTCAAGGGAATGACCACCGCATATTCCCGGAGCAATATGGCCTTAGTTGCTAATGCTCCTAAAAACCAAATAACAAACAGAAAATATAAGAAGACAATTTTTGTTTAACTGCTACATTAAAAACTACTATTATTATTACACACCGTGTTGAAGACACTAAAGATTTACAAAATATTTAACCATTAAATGTTATATAGGATCTTTCAATTGAATTTTTATCATCAATGAAGATATAATGATTTTGATTCAGTTGTGAATGAAAATCAAAGTTGTTAAAACAGTTTACATACTCATCATTAGCACAATTGTGGAAAATTCACTAAATTTTTTTCAGCATTGATTGAAGCAGAATCATGGTCACTATGCCCAATACTTACACCACAACATCTTTATCTTCATCTTTAGAATTATTTGGTGTCAAAGACAGCAGCTCTAGGAGCCTGTCTTTCCACTCTAATTCCCCTTTTTTTTACCTAAAGGCAGTGGGATAGGCCGTGTACCCAATGTCCAGACCTGTGATTAGTGACCACCTAACCCTTCACCTCTGTTTCTCCATGCCATCTGTACATTAATTAATTCACTCTAACACTTACATTTCACTCTCATAGCTAAAATTGTCTACAGTACTTCTTTTGTAATGCGACATGGCAATATCTGGTTACATATAAATAAAATAACTCTATGGTTATAGAGCAGACAGGAGCATTGGACTCCAAAATTGAAACTGATATAAAAAAAAAAAAAAAAAAATCAGACGAGTGAAATTTGAAGTATTAGGTAAGTCATTAAATGCTGACATTAGAGTTATAATCGAAACATGGAATCATGCTGATATTGGGAATGCAGAATTTGAATACAGTGGTTATAATGTGTACAGAAAGTACAGACATGATAGGAGGGAGGGTAGGGGAAATGATGGTTTTAGTTTAGGACCATTTAGACTCTAAAACACTACCACTAGTAGACACAGGTTGTCAGTGTAATATTGAGGCAGTATGTATGACAATCACTGGATAAACAAAAACTCAGAATTGGAGTGTGTGTTAGGCCAAATGACTGCAATTGAGTATAATGAATAATTATGCAGACAGCTAGTGTGGGCCAGCAAATTAGAATGCCCTATCATGGTGATTTTAATTTTCCAAATATCACTTGTAACGTGTGTGTTGGCAGTTCGCTTAGTAGCAAAGCATTTTTTCATTTGTTGGATGACTTTTTACACCAACATGTTACATTATAAACTGCTATGATCTTGATCTGTTTATCAGTAGTGATTCATTATGTGTAAAAAACATTCAAGTAAAAAGTCTTTGGCTGAATTTGCATTGAGCCAAAGCATATTCAGTTGATGGAAAAATAAACTTTCGACTTATTGAGGAGCTGGATAGTTGGAGTAAATTAAAGGAAGGTTTAGACAAATTGTGGGAAGGAATAGGGAAGTGAAATGTTTTTTTTTTTTAAATTTTTTTTTTATTTATTTTTTTTTTCATTATGTTGCCAATACTTAATACCAATACTAAATTAATAACAAGATTGGAATAATAAAATAACTGCACAATCACACATTGAACTAGAATTCTGCATGCTGGAATCGTAACAAGAGTGGGTTTGTGGATGACTTTTGCTTTCCACATCAGTGTGCATCTAAATTATTTAGGCTGCTTGTTCACACCTGATCTGAAATCACATGGAAAATGTGAATTAGGTTAAGGTAGGAATATATCCTCCAAGGGCAACTACAGTCATGAGCAACAGTTTTAAATATTTCTGCATAGAGGACTATTGTTCTCCATGCAGTGATTGAAAGGTTAACTTTTTGTATATGGAATGCTTCATATTTCACTGATCAGTTCCATTAAGTTAGAGAATTTCTTGGAAAAATATCTGTGTACCTGAGTTAAATAATTTCTGAAATTATGGCAAATAAAGTGAATGAGTTTATTTACTAATAGCCAGTGTGTTTATTTTTAAAATTAGGATTAAACCAAAAGTTAATGAATTGAATTTGCTTTATTCACAGAAACTGTTACATTTCTCTTTTTGTATACTTTACATTTTATCAATTAAATTGATTATTGAATACCTGTGTGTGTGTGTGTGTGAGAAAGAGAGAGGGGGGGGGGGAAGAAATCCATTACAAAACGCGGTCCTAAAAATGGCAGTTACTGCCTGTACCTTTTAAGTCTTTACTATTCTCTCTGATTGTTTGTATGATTAATATGTGTGAGACACTCATCATGTAATCTCAGTTAATTTCTTTGTGTTTAGGACAATTATTCCTTTTTTCTTTTTTAGTTGATTTAAAAGTGGTGCTGTAGTGATTTTACTTGTAAGGGTTACAGGTATAGTACATTGAAATTTTTTTGGCACATAAGCTAAGTTTGATTTACATAATGAAGCAAATGACTCAAGAAATAAAAAAAAAAAAAAAAAAAATATATATATATATATATATAAAAATTCAAAATCCACTTTGTCATTGATGAATGAACAACTAAGGAAAATAAGAGTACATTAACATAAATTTTCATTGTTCAGATGGCAAATATGAAAATATATTGTCTCTCATTAGAGGAAATTGTTAAGTTAAAGGAACATTTAAACTGGGAAATCAAAAACTAATGGAATTCAGATGAAAATTTTCTGCTGCTGTGAACAACACAACTAAATTTCGTGATAATATCATTAAAAGATTGGTTGTATAATGATAAAATATGGAAACTTATGTGTATTTCAATAGTTATGTTACAGTCATGGAACACTTAGCATTTAAATAGTTTATATTATAGGAATGTAAATGATAAAAATGAAAAAGGTGATATAGAGATGTCTGATTATAATGAATTAGATTCTCTGAGTGAGGAAGAGAATGAAAATATACTAACACTTATCAAGAAGGAAGATAAAGGACATTTTGATTGAAGTTATTACATTTCATAAAAACTTCACAAAAGAGAAATTCTATATTACACGTTTGCATACAATTTGTTTTATGAAGATGAATTAAGTCTCAGTTTGCATTACTGAAGCTGGTACCATTCTTCCACAAATGAAATGTGTTAAAATGCATTATCTGGTTAAGAGTATGGAATTCAAATATAATTATTACACTAACTATTCACAGTGTTAAGTCATAGCTACTCACTTTTCTAAGCATCAAAAATTTTTTTGAGAATCATAAAAACTAAGAATGCCAGGCCTTATTTATTAATTTATAATCATAGATTCACAATTTTTGTAATGAGAATTGCATAGTTTTAGTCATTGAATACTTTTTAATACAAACAACTGAAGCAAAATGAATAATGAAGCAAAAGCAAGTAAACCATAGTTATTAATACATTCATATACATCTTTTCAATAGTTCACTGCAATATTAAGCTATACCTATGCAATTTATATACATGCCAGAAATTTTGATCCAAGTATGATGATTCATGTAGTTTCATATAATTCATGCATTCATATACATTTATCAAGTTTTATGAATGAAGTTGATATAGTGACTATATACATGTATACACTGTCCAGTTAAAAAAATTATGATCACCTACCTAATAGTGTGTATGTCCTCCTTGCTGCTGCCAGTATTGCTGCCACAGGGCAAGGCATGGCCTCTATGAAGTCTCTGATGTTTCAGGAGGCATCTTATACCATATGGCCAAGATTGTGCCCTGTAGATCTGTGATAGGACATGGTGGAAGATACAAATGCCAGATCTGTCGATCCATGTAATCCCAGAGATATTCTATGGGATTCATATCCAGTGAATTCAGTGGCAAAGAGAACATATCTGGAAGTCAGTTTCATGTTTGCTGAACCACTCTTAAACAATGCCGCCAATATGGCAGTGTGTGTTATCATGCTGGAACATGCCTGCGCCATTCAGGAAGATAGTCACCATGAAAGTGGGGGGGTGTATCTGACTAGCCACAATGGACAGGTAGTTTTTATCATTCATAGTGCAGTACGAGGGCTCCAAGGATCCCCAGGAAAACATCCTCCATATCAAAAAACTCTGCTGCACCTGCCTATTTCTGTTGGATCAAGATATAAGAGTGATTCCTTGCTGCAGTTTGTCACTATAACTCTATCTGTCATCCACACAGCATAGCAGGAAACATGATTCACCAGAAAAGGCAACTTTTTTTTTTTTTTTTTTTTTTTCCAGTTATCAATGATCCAATAATGCTGTTCAGCTGCAAGTTTTAGGCATTGTTGGTGATGGGTGACTGTAAACATGAGTACCTTGACCAGGTGCCTACTCTGGAGGCCCATTGAGAGGGTTCATTGGGTCGTGATCATAAGAACACTGCTGATCATTTGGTTAAAGTCCATGGTTAGCCTTTCCTCTGTTTTCTGTCTGTCAGTGTGTACAAGGCAGGACAGCCTGTATTTGCTACAACCATCAGTGCCTGCTTGCCATTAACTCGGTAACTGCTGCTCTGTCCACTATCTGGCCATTCTTGGAACACTTTAACTGGAACAATTGGACCCTTTTCTAAATCCAGCAGATCAAATCCCTTGCCCCCACATCAATTACTTCAGAGGGACTGCATGCAGGGAACCTGCTGCATTTACTGGATTCTCACCATGACACGTGCCACTGGTCATAATATTTTTACTGCACAGTGTATATGTTATATTCAATAGCCTTTTTTTGTATTGTTACAAACAGTGGCTTTCTGCTAATTATGATAGTGGGCTTGGTAAAATCCAAGAAACACTCAGTGTTCTTGCAGTAGGCACTGGAAACTGCACAAAATTTAACAATTTTTCTCAAGTCCAACTAGCTCTATATTAGCATACCCTCAGTTAAAAATTTTGCAATATACACTGCTGTTAAACCTTACCAGAATAATAAAATCTGGATGTAGTTATTATGGAAGACAATGATTAGAATCTAGAAAGATTTCAGTAGATTTGATTTCAGTAGCCAGAATAGGCTACTGAAATCAAAATTTCAGATGGTCTTCAGAAACTGTGTGGTATCAGTACTTATAGTGATATCATGGAAAGAAGGTTTAAGTTGTAGTTTTATAAGGGGAGAATTTGAAATAATATCCTTGGTAAAGTTTAAATTTCATATGATTATCAAAACTGAGAATTAGAGCAATTGTTCATTTAACTTTAGACTTGTCAACAGATGCCTGTATATTTTAAAAACCTTGAGAGAGAGAGAGAAGGAAAAAAAAACAAATCTCAAAAGCATATTTGAACCTGATATGGCTCTTTTTTATGAATTAATCTTGTGTAACAAAAATAATTTTGTGTAATAAATTAGTGAATGCTTTATTTTTCATTCAAAATCAAACAAGCAACTAGACATGTTTAGAATAGCCAATGAATACCATAGAGTTCAGATCTGAAAGCAGTATTCCCTGCTTCCATGGTCAAGATAAATTGTAATTAGTAAACTTGTGCAGTATAGCTACACTGTAAATGGGTTGTATAACTTCAGTGAACGAAGTTTTTATTTTTTAAAAGACTACTAATTACAGAAGCTTACCCCTTGAATAATAATTTAAAAAACCAAACTTTTCTAATATTATGGTACAGGTTTGCTCTGGAAGATTGCAGTAAAAAGATGCACACCAACAAAAATTTTCATAGTAATGTATATACTATAATAAAAATGTCTATATTCTTAACTTATACAGAACAGTTTTGCTATGTAGATTAATTAGAATTTAGAAATATTTTAGTCAAAATTAGGAACAGGAAAAAATAGAACATCACACCTCATTATTCACAGATGGCTATCAATAAACTTAAACAGTTTTAATTATGTCCCAAAGGGTGTAGACAATTTTGGCATGATATCATTGTTTTCATTCTGATTTCTTTTCACTGCATATATTGTTATAATTTATTCATTTTAATTTATTATGAATTATTCATAATTTATTAAAATACAATTATTGATTAATATTTTATAAAAAATTTATGACACATTTCTTCATATGCTTCATACTTGGAGATAAGTGAGCTCTGAATGTTTTCTTTTTTTTTTTGAAAGCTAATAACTGATCTAGTCCAGCATTTCTCAAACTGTGGTCTGAGGAATGCAGGGGTCCTTAGAGATACGCCATGAGGGTCTATGAAATATGTGTGAAATTTCTTATAAATATTTAAAGGCTGGAGGAATTTATATGATGATAAATGCAATGTTATGCAATCTCCTTTGTTACAGGCTAAAAACATGTAAAGAAATAATAGAAAATAAAAAGAGAATAAAAATAATAAAAGAGAGGGAAGGTGTGCATTACTAGGCACAAGTTAACCACAGCTAAAATAATTGTGTGCAAACAAGTATGCTTGTGATGAGTAATTGTCTCTCATCTCTGAAGACTGGAAAATGTTTTCCACGTAGCTATTTATTTTAATTTTCCCAGTATATTTCTTGATTTTTCTTGTATATTTTGTTTTTTATATGAATCGACTACGGGGGTATTGTATTATATTTTATGTTAATAGCTACCCACCATTGAGTTATTGTCTTTATTATGCATTGCAAGAAACACTCAGAGCACATCGAAAGTTGTAACCAGTTACCAAAGCATTTTTTTCCGTATTAATTGACATGGGACACAGCATTTGTCTCTCACTTTATTTAAGCATTAGGCTACATGATGCAACATTTTTTTCACAGTTCACTTCACTGTTTAAGCAGTGTGACTGTTGTAGCATATTCTTTAATTTAAAATGAGTCTAGATGGTTTGAAAGACCCAAATGTGAGTGTGGTTTAAATTTTTTTGGAAAGTAATGGTCGTGATATAATCATATTTTCAAAAAAACCCCAAAAAATTGGAGTATTTTTTGGAGAAAAAACATTGGCTGACAGGTGTGATGTCCTCTTTCTCCAATTTTCAAAACTGTTTTTATGTTGCAGACTACTATTATTTGGCAGCCAGATAAGAGTTGGCTGCATCTAGTGGAAACATTTCAAGACAGTTTTTAGAAAAACTGACACATTATTTGAAATGTACGGGCAGTTCTCGCCTTACGAGTTCCCGGGTTTACGAGTTTTTTTTTTTCCCCCCAAGTATCAACAAAATCAAAGATATGAATATTAATTGCAAAAAATGAATGTTAAACGTTCATAAATACCGAATTCCAAACCATGTGCATAGCTATACAATACAGTGTACCCCGCTTTATGATATTAATTAGTTCCAGAGACACCATCGTATTGTTAAAATACCGTAATGTGAACCCAATAACACATTGTTTTTTGGTAATTCGTTTCAAGATCTTGGAAGTTGAAATTTTCGCTGTATAACTAAGCTATTTATCTCTCTAAAATGTCATTTTTAAGGTCACGAGCACGACCTTAAGGCCATATAAAAAGTCATGAGCGTGGTTTGTAAATTGTATTAGTTACCAATTCAAATCACTAAACACACTACACTTCCATCGTTATCATATGTTCTGTTATAAGAACCAATTTTGAATGCCTATGTGATATTTTTCTAAAGCACATTTCTAGAGGTCACGACCATAAAACAAAAATAATTTGCACTTTCTGGTTTATTGGGCTTTTCTGTTACTGCAAGCAATTATAAACTGGTAGTAAACTCAATCTTGCATTTGCGAAAATACCGATAGCTGGAATTGTGTGGGTTTTTACATTATTACGGTGAAACGTGTTTCACCGTAATAGTGTAAATTCACCATAATTTCACCATAATCAAGGAGGGAGAGAATTTTCAAAAAAAAATACATATTCAGTTTTTAAAAGCACATGATTCTTCATATTTTTCAAGTTTTGCTTACAAAGGGGGATGAGTGATTCTTCACAAACTTTATCCATTTAGAGGGATGTGTCACATTTAAATTTTAATGCTGATTAAACAATACTGTCACTCATTCAGAGGTCTAGTTTCAAATCCTATTGGAAAAATTCTAAAGGCCTCTTTCGTTGGGCTGTAATTTGTGGATATCAAATGGAGGGTTTTCTTCATAAGTTATTCCAGTCTTGTCAACCCATATAGCATGCAGTTTTGCCCACGAACACACTTATGCAGACATAATGAACAGAAAATCATATGAAATAGAGTACTATAGAAAATGATACACCATGGCTTGATTTGCTGGTGCTGCGGAGTAAATCTTAAAATTTGCATTCTGTATACTGGGCACTCTGATTAGAGCTTATTCAGAGCCTGAAATGCTCATGAGTTCACTCTCTGGAGGTTCAGATGATACCTTACTGATTTATGACATGCTCAGAAGGCTGATTAAGGATAAATCTTGCCTACCTTGTACTCTCTACTAATATGAGTTACATAAAGGGTGTAGGCTTGTGAACTTTAGTCGGGTAGTTTTTTTTATGCTGCCCCCAAATAACTGTTTCACAAGAGTCCATAGTAGTAAAGCTGCATATCCGAGTATGAAGACAACTAATGAAATTTATAACATACACTGCTTTACTTGATCACATTGTCAGTAACGATGTACTACAAAATGTGCTGCTAGCTAATAGCTAAGCACTTTTGTATCTGATCACACTACCCAAAATGTGCTACTAGCTAGTAATTTATCTGTTGGGTAAACTAACGAATAATGTAAATATTAATAATCAAAACAACCTAAATTTTATAATGTTCGAATGTAGCTAAGTGTACAATTACTTCACAGTGATTGTTACATGCTGTAATTTCTTGCGAAATATAAATGTGCTTCTGTAATTATAACTATATTGTTAATGACTGAAAGTGTTATATTCAAACCTGATACACATTGCTTCTTTGTTACCTGCCCTAAATTGTGTTGCAGAGAAGTAAGATATAATATGATTTAATGCATCAGAAAAAAATTTTTTGTGAAGTTGCCACTGACCTAGATGTTAAGGGATGGCTTTTTGCTATGGTACAGGTGATGCTCAGAGTACAATATAAAATTCAATTGTTCATCAAAACCTCACTGTTATTTATACAAATTTTGCCAATGGCATTAAAATTCTTAACTTGTAGTATTTTGTTTCCCTGCTGTGTCCACTGTTCACGATGACCTGTAGTCAGCAGCAGGCAAACCATTAAACCATAAAATGTATAATTTTTAAACTATACATTCCCCAAGAGAAGTGTACTTGGTTTGCAAGCCTGTTACTATAATGCTTTTAAAACTGAATTTCTGGTATGAAATGAAACAAAACTTAATAGGAGTGGGAGTATCTTTTCAATTAGCCATTTGTTAATGAAAGTCATGTTGAAGAGGTTTTCTGTTAACTTTTAAATACTGATTGGTGAAAATACTAGTCTTTTTTTTTTTTTTAGGATACGTGACTTATTTTCTGACAATGTTAATAATTTAAATGTTAAAATACGTTAATAATCTTAATATTAAGCTGTTTAGTGTGTGATTCCTCATGTATTTCAAAACCTGATATTGAATACTAACTATACTTACTATTCTTTTTCTCTTCATTAGTGGGCAAAAAGGTTGCTACAGGCCTAAATCACTTATCTCAGCCTGCTGTTTCCAGATGGCCTGTGGAAAATGCTATCTCATCTATCACTTCTGCCTCTCTTAGAACTGCTTGCACTTCCAAAATTTCTGCCTCTCAAACCAGTCGAACTCTTTCAAAAGGTCAGTGTTTGTGACTTGCTTTCACGTTGCTGCTAAACTTTACATTTCTCTTTCTTTCTCATTTTCTCTTTCCCTCTCTGAAATTTAACTAACCTTTTTTTTTTTTTTTTTTGGCACATTATTTTTTTATGATGAAAAGTGGTTAAGAAATTAACTCTTTTTGTAATTCTGTTATTAATGACAAAATACAAAATCAAGACAGAAATCTCTTTAAAATATCAGCGGATAAAAATTTATTTCTTTCATTATAAATCTTTAATTCGCAAAAATTTATCCAAGTGCTACAAATATGATATCCAGCACAGATATATAAAGTTGTGGGGTGTGTAGCATGGGATGAAATATGATTCAAACTCACTTGGAAAACTCAGAGAATTTGAAAATTATTAATGTCTCAAAGAAATCCTTAACTAGGTATCTGCTGTTAGTATTAGCCACATGGTGAAAGTAAACCCCAGGCTTTTGCTGCACCAGCCAAATAAAATAAAACAAAAATAAACTGCCTATATGTTTCCTTCCTCACATAGTTACCCATTAGGCTGATCTTTGAATTTCCCCATGCTCTCAGCCTTAACTACCCATGGAGGTAATGTATTCCTGTAATTAAGAATGCTGGTGAAAAGAAAACCTCTTATAATCCAGTATCCAGTCTAAACCCCTTTTTGCCTTTAATTTGAATTTGTGAAGCTTTCATGTCATTTATAACAATGAAAATTTCATTTACATTCTCCTCCCAGAGTTTGTGAACTGCACTTCAGGTCCCCTATAAGGTGCCAAGTTACCAAACTCTTTGAAGTCTCTCCTTTTATGGGTAGCCTTTTGCTGATCTCATCGAGCACACTGCCCATCTTTGGACCCATCAAAGAAGCTCATTGACTCTTTCTTGGATGATCTGCATACTTGGACACAGTATTCCAAGTGCACTCTTACAATTGCCTCAAATGGCAGGATTATGACCTCCCTTTCTGTACAAAGAAATGTTTGATTAATCTTCAAATAGGACACTCTGGAACTTCTTGCGTCTTTCCTATAATGCTTGGAAACTGTATCTTAACTCCCAAAACCCTTTCTTCTTCACTACTGTTTTTAATTCAGCCCTGCTAAGTGTATAAGTTATTTTGTTGTTTCCAGTCCTCATGTGAAAGACCTTGCATTTTTCTACATTAAAGCACAGTTGCCATTTTTCTGACCATTCTTGAAGTAGGCTTCAAGAGTGGTCAGAAGCTAAGTCATCTTGAAAGAGTACTGCATGGTTCTGGTCATTAACCACTCCTAAATTTTGCATCATCTGCAAGTTTTGACATCATACCCATCAAGTCCTTTTGTCAATATTATATAAGAAAATCAGAAACAGCAGTGGTTTCAATACCAATCCTTGCAGGACCCCATTTATAATGTTAGCCTGTATGGAGTGTATTTATATCACATATGCTATTTTGTTATCAAGTCACAACGGAGGTTAGGAAAGCTAAGGTAGATTACGAGAAGTATCTGGCAAAGAATGCAAAGACTTCTTCACTTATATTAAAAGTAGAAGGAAGGGGTTTAATCACATTGATCCACTTGGATGTTGATGGTTTAACTGTTGATGATCATGCTCAGATTGCCGACAAACTGAATAGCTATTTTGCATCTACGTTCACACATGAGGAATTCTTTAGGGAAGGGAATGCTAGAAGTTTATCAAACTTAAAGGAGCTAAATGATTTTGTGATAACTGAAAGGAAAGTGGAAGAGAAATTGTTGAAGCTAAACATAAAAAAGGTGCCTGGGGTGAATGGGATCTCTCCAATTATATTAATAGAGGCAGCAAAGGAGGTATAGGCTGGCAATCCTGGCTTAACAACCTCTAAAATAAATCATCTGTGTGTGTGTGTGTGTGTGTGTGTGTGTGTGTGTGTGTGTGTGTGTGTGTGTGTGTGTGTGTGTGTGTGTTAGGTTAGTTGACGTTACAGTTGGGAAACATATACTGTACTGTACAAATGGGTTATTTGAATTTTTGTAACAAATTATATAATATATAGGATAAACTATACAGTATTTTGCAATAATCATTATTGGATCATATGTTAAAATATTTTATTGAAAATTAAAGCCATCTTATAACATCATTAAGTGATGAACTACAAATCCTCCTCAGTTGAATCTGAATTACTATTTTCAGTATGTGAAGATGAATTGTCTGCTTTATTAATGTCTGTAAATTTCCTTATCAATTCAACTTACATTTTCCCAAAATTGGTTTTCAGTAATAATTACATGATCACAATATTTGTTTAATTTGTTGGGAGTATACTGTCCGAAAAAAATTTTTTCGGCCAATTCTTTAATGCTGTCCAGAGTGAAAGAACTATTATTTTCGACAACCAGCCATTTAATTTCTCCTCATACAAGTTCGATAGGATTTAAATCAACATGATAAGGAGGAAATCAAAATACAGAATGACCATGCATTTTCAAAATTGCATGGTCATTCTGTATGTTGGTTGAATCGGAGAAGCCTGAACTTAATTGGAGGAGCTCAGGTTTCCTTAACTCATCACTGAACACTATACCATTTTCTAAATAACAGTAACTACTAAATAATAGCTTAAATTTTGCAATGTTAATACATCTCCACACACCACTTTGCTTTTCTAAGACTTTTGATGTAACATAGGTTTCATTAAGCTAAATTAATTTTCATATTACTAACAAAAGTCTTCCTAGGCTGTCTGAAGTTCTAAAAAAATGGTAAGTCATTTAAATGTTTTTTCTTTTTCCTGTGGTAATGAAGTTTAGCATCAACAAACTCTTCATCCTTCACATAACCAAAGTCAAAGAAAACACATCACTACTGGAGAAACATCTAACGATTCTAGTAGATTGGAATTGAAGATCTCTGTAGGATAAGGTTTGTAGCATAAAACTGTGGTATGAGTACTATGTGGGTGCACCAAGAAAACACTAGACCAAGCCTTATTAGTAGGATCGGTGATTAAGAAGATCAAGATATTCACAGGATCAAAACGATTACCGAAGAAGCGGCAGCCCATTCTGTCCTAAATGAACACTTCCTGTCCATTCTGTCCTAAATGAACACTTCCTGTCTAAGCTATTGATGCTTTCTTCGTCAGTGTCATTTCCACTATAATATATTTGGTATGTGTGTTTGACTGGTGTCTTCTGTGTTGACGTTTCTACATCTACAATTTCCATAACACGACTCCTAAGGTTATAACGATCAACAATATGGCTGGGATTCCTAATGTGAAGTAGGCTGCTTCCTTTGACCAGTCTCTTTCTAGCTGTACGGTCAGTTTCACATAACCCCATTGGTTCCATGCATGACAGTGATAATAGCCAAAGTCTTTAACTTGCGCAGATTCAATCATAAGAGAACTACTGAGATCTCTTAGTCCTTCTATATGTGTTGTCAAATCACCAAAAAGTTGGTCCTTTCCAAGTTAAATTTCCTATAGGAGGAACATTCTTGAAAATTCACTGGAGTCGAACATCGTTTCCCAGGCTTGCTAGCTGCATTTTGCAGTTGCCTTCTGGTGGTCCTTTTATGTAAACCAGTGCCTCATCCTTCACAAACGGATAACTTTAAATTGTTCCTACACACGTATAACGACCTGATGTCTGAAGTGACATCTTAGGGATCGTTAAAGTGGAGATGATGCCATCTTGAATAAGCTTATCTCCAAAATACCATTTCATTGTAGGTAGTGGAAAACCTCTGACATCGCACTGTAGTAAAACTGGGTTTCCATTGGTTGTGGCAATATCACTAAAGTTTTCAGGATAGGACAATAAGATACTGTCACTATAAAAGAAGCTTGGGCTGATCCAAATTCATTTCGTACTATACATGTGAAGTTGTTATTATGGTTTTCTCTTCGAACATTCTTAATTACAAGTGTAGCTTTTCCTTCCTTCATTAACTGTTCTCCTCTCTTAAACCACTGATATATGAAAACATCAGGATTTGCTATCGCCTCACACTTCAATTTAAATTCGTCATACTCAGTTGCAATTTTTGAAGTTGCTTGCATGGTAACTCTTGGTTTGTATTTCACAATAACTGTTATTGAAATCATCATGGGATGAGAATAAGTTACATGATTAGCAATACATGTGAATGCCATTTTGTCATATTCAGGTACCAAAGTGGTTATCCATTTTAAATACGAATTTATCCTAATTCTGTCTGACAATAATTCTTGGCTAGACTGTACCGATCCTCGTGTAGTAAGGGGATCGGTACAGTCCCTTAGCTGTACTGGATCGGAACTGATGTTCGTCCTCTGTACTGACCTGACAACAATATTCACCCTCATCTGTTAATTGCAACTGAGTAATCTGTAATGAATTTCCTATAGGAGGAACATTCTCTCTGGGGGAACCAACAACTTTATAGTCAGGAAGCCCAGCACACGCTTCTTGATTAGACCGGGGTTCGAGCCCTTGACCACCAAGTATGGAGGATGCGGAAAGGTCAGGGAATGACTACCGCATATCCCCAGAGCAATATAGCCTTGGTTGCTAATGCTCCTAAAAACCAAATAACAACAACAACAGTCAGGAAGCCCTCGGTGTCTGAAGTAACTGTATATTTTTTCCATTGAAAAACCATACTACATTAGCTGTAATGTTACAAACAAGGCTGCATGGAAAAATCACGGTCTGCCCTGCTATGGCTTCTCTATCAAGTGGTTGAAGAATAAAAATATTAGTGTGCACAGACGTTGTACACTGTAAAAATAATATGACTAGCAAGATCTTCATTACTTGACATCCATCATTTTGATCTTCTTCATAGGAAAATTTTCCTCTTCCTATTCTTCTTTTACCCTGTTTTCAAGGATAATATTAGTAGTAGGGGAGAAAGGAGATTCTTCTCCTTCTCTCTTGCCCTTTTTTTTTGAAAACTTTTAAACTCTGTATATTCCAAAAAAGTAAAATTTAGACGGCTTTTTTTTTTTTTAAACATAAATATTTCCGTTCACTCCCTCAATTTTTCTGACTTCATATACCTTAGTGAAATCTAGCACCAACCATACTCAATAATGAAGACAAGGCTGACTATCAATAATGTGACAATTAGCACCGCTATCTCCAGCAATACAAGTTGTTATGCCAGGCCAACTTAATGATTCCTTCGTTAGGGCTTGAAATCTATACTCCGAATAACAATGGAGGCCCCATGAGCAATACGCATTCTGCGGACATGCTGCCTGGCTGATCAGATGTTCAATAGGAAAAGAATAATAGATATGCTTTGTCTACTAGTGACAATGCACTTGCTTGAAAGTTAACTGTAGTTAACTGTGATTTGTTTATAGTCCAAATTCATCAAAGTGACTCGTGCTTTAGTATACAATTTGCATGGTCGCAATAAATCTGAATCACTCTCTTCCACCTCTGCCTGCAGAATTTGATGGTTTGTGCAAGTTGCTCCAGTTAATAAAATGATCGCTGACAAAATCACCAAAACTTGCAACAGCGTTACTCTCACTTCAGATCTGAGGTTAACTGTGCATAATCGAAGTAATTTCGTACTCTCCCTGTGGTTGTTCTCACTGCATCCCCCGTAGTCAGTCCTGCTAATGCTGTTAGCCTCTACATTACTTTGAAAACTCTCCAAGTACTCTTTAATATTAAAAACAGACCTTTAATCATCTGCCATACTGACTTAAGGATGAACTTAGCATACCAAATAATCACTGCTAACATCATTCCAACTGTCACATACACTATATAGGTAACAAACTTAGGTAAGCAGTGTCTGTTTCTGATTGAATCCCAACATATAACACAAGTTAAACTTCAACATTCGTCTCTACCCTGTAAATATATAATTCATTAGCATTAGCATTAGTAGAGGCATATGATGCAAGAAAGCAAGCTTATTCAGCATCAGCCAAAAAAAAAAAAAACACACCACTCCCATTTCACCCCTCCGTTCGTTCGAAATACCTGTCCTGTTGAGCCTTAAATTTGTTTAGGCTATCAACTTCAACAAGTGATGGAAGTCGGTTCCACCAACCAACCACCTGCTGGCCAAAGGCAAATTTCCGCACATCTATCCGACATCCGTCCTTCCTCAATTTGAATTTATGCCCTCTGAGGTGATTATTCTGAGCAAGATGAAGAATCCCATTGGCATTGAGCATGCTCAAACCATTCAAAGCCTTATACACCTCCATCAGATCACCTCGCCGGTGCCTAGTCTCCAGACTCTGTAATTTGCAAAACTTAAGCCTTTCTTCGTAAGAGCAACCCTTTGTTCCATTCACTAATCTTGTTGCCCTTCTCTGTCATTGGAGGACCTCCCAACTTGTGTCACCCCAGTGTAGTTATTTCTAGCTAGCGCTCGCTGTGCGGTAAATAGGCTTTTGACATTGCCTGTGGACGTGTGGTTGCCCAGCAGGATATTGACACCGTTCATCCCAATTACTATTTACAGGTCTCTGAGCTGGCCCCTGCCATCCCAACTGTAACTTGATATGCCTTGATTACGAGCTCCTCGATTACTCAATCTCTGCCATTCCAGAGGGTACTATATATGAAAAGACGCTCTTCCTCAAAATCGCACTTGAGAACATTTTCAAAGAAAACTCAAATAGAGTGTCAGCAGCACTCAGATCTGAGATTGTCACAAGATGGAGACAATCCTACATGATGAACATCTTGACAAAGAGAAAGCAATCACCCGGCTACAGGCCTATATGGAATGCGTGGCAAGTCAAATGCCACAGTGCGCCTCGACATATTCTGATGTACTGAGGAATCAACCTGCGACAACAAAGGCTATCACAAACACCACCAACACCAAGTCCGCACTCAGGAAGACGCTGCTCCCTACACCACATCTTGTGGTTCTTAAGCCAACCACTACTGACACTCTTAAAACTAGCGAAGAGGTCAAAAAAAAGTCATTGACTCTCTGACGCAAGAATTCAAAACAGCCAAGATTAGAGCCATCAGAAAAACGTGTAACACTGGGGTACTAATCGAGACGGAAACAAAAGATGATGCCAACTTGATCATAAATAATGCTAAGATACCGACGCTCGGACTCTCTGCTGAGCTGCCTAGAGAAAAAGGCCCCTCAATTGTTATATTCGGCATAAACCTGGATCTGACCCCCACTTCCATCTGCGAGGAGATATACACAAGAAACCTCCAACAACACCTACCAGACAGAGACCACGCAAGTCTACTGGTGCCTAAACACCAAACCAAGAGTGGGAATGGCAGCTCAATAAACTGGGTGGTCGGACTGGCCCCCGAGGCATGGAGGGTGATAACAAAACAAGAGAGAATATATATAAACTGGAGCTCCCACCGCTTCAGGGAACACATCGCGGTCCCAAAGTGCTTCCGGTGCTGCCGATTTGGCCACACCACCCACACGTGCGTCCAGCAGGAGCGTACCTGTGGGCACTGCTGAGAAGGGACACAACAACGCAAGCTGCCCAAATAAAGAAAGATCCAGCCAACTGCAAGTGGCAAAAACTCCCCCACACACATTCTGTGAGAGATAACAAATGCCCAGTATATATTAAAGCAAGAAGCACCCAACAATTAAGAATTCATTATGGGGACTCTGCCTAAAAGTTATAACACCACTTGCATTAAATTCCTCCGACTCAATGCTCAGCAAGCAATTTCCGTAGCGGGACAGATAAGGCAAAAGGCCAAAGAAGAAAACCTAGACATCTTCCCGCTGCAAGAGCCCTACACCTGCGCTGGGGCTGTCCAGGGGTACCCACTCAGCTATAAGATTGTTCAGGTGGATGGAGCAACCCCATGGGCTGCTGTCGTAAGAAACCTGAACATAACCGTCACCAGGATCTCACACCTGTGCCACGAGTGGGCATCTTGTGCACACATCGTTAGTTCCCTAGGAAAACTTTACGTCATCTCCTTGTACTGTCGTCCGGGAGTGGACATCCTCCCATACATCCAATATCTACACAAAGTGCAAACTGAACTAACAGGAGCTAAGATCCTCATATCAGCCGACCTGAACTGTCGTTCACCTCTATGGCACATAGTGGTATAGTGTTTTGTGAAAGGCGCCACCTGTGGTTTCCCACATCTGCACCATGGTACTTTGTGAAGAAATACAGAATCTCTGTAAAAGCCAGAAAAAGTGTAATGTCTGGTTTCTGTCAGAGTAGTGTTATGTTTTGTTGTTGTGTCTCTGGCTGCTTGGCCGCAGAGCCCCTAGTGGGACCCCACGTTGCCCGCCACCACCACTGGGAGGTGAGCCAGGCTGCCCATTATACTCTGGCTGGCCTTTGCCAGGGTTGCCTAAGCTTCCTGACAAAGGTCAAGTGAAAAAAAAAAAAAATAAATAAAATAAAATAAAATAAAAATAATAATAATAAAATAAAAAAAAAAAAAAATAAATAAATAATAAAATAATAAATAAATAAATAAATAAAAAAAAAATAAAATAATAAATAAATAAAAATAATAATAAAAAATTAAAAAAAAAATAAATAAATAAATAAAAAAAAATAATAAAAAATAAAAAAGTGGGGGGGGGGAGGAAAACAGAGCAGGAGTACGAGTTAGAAGGAACAGAAAGAGGGAAAGGAGGACGGACTGAAGTTAAGGAGCAGTCCGCTCTTTGTGAGGTGAAAATAGGGATCTGGGGGTGGGAGTTAAAGTAGCAGGGGACAGGTGCCCCTGCATGATCACCAGAGGCCAATGGACTCTGTATCCCGCACTCAGGAGTTCTCCAGAGTGCCACCAATCCTACACCAGAACGGTGCCGGCTGATCCTATCCTATAAGGGGTTTGCAGCAGTATCCCGCACTCGATGAGTGCCAGCAGTCCCGCACTCGATGAGTGCCAGCAGTCCCGCACCAGAATGGTACCAGCAGTGTTCCTACCCTTAAAGGATTTGCAAGTTGTCAAGGCAGTGTCCTCTAGCGGAGGAGGAGCTAACCCACGCCAGTCTGATTCAGGCCTTGGGCAGCATGATCCAATGTTGTTCTCATTTCAGCAATCTTGGCTAGCCTCAGTGCGAAGATTTCCTGCGCATACACAGTTAGTGCCCTGTATGTGTTTTCATCGAGCAGCAGCGAGGACTCTTGGTTTCGTGGATTCCTTTGAATTGCGGTAGCAAACTTGATTCTACTGTTGTCATAGGCAGGGCACTCATACATGAGATGCCCCCAGGACTCTTCTTCTCCACAATGGCACCGCGGGTCTCTTTCAATCCCCATAGCTATGAGTTTCTGACGGAAGGGGCCGTGTCCAGTGATGATAAACGTCATGTGCAGACCAGGTGAGAACCATGGAGGGGGCTCTGGGTGAGTATGGTTTATAGTTGGGAGGAATCGCCTCGTGATGTCTCCTTTCTGTGTGGTTTCCCAGCTCTGTTGCCATATCGCTTGTAGGTGTTGGGTGATTCTCCTCTTCTCTATCTTGGGGTCATTTGCAAGATCCAGCTGGAGATTTACTATTTCAGCTGGTGTTCCTTTCCTAAGGTGGTAATATAGGCCTCGCCTGACTACTTCTAGGTAGAGTGGCTGACAACCTGTTAGAACTTGCAAGGCAGGGGTGCTAACAGTGCGGCACGCCCTACTAATTGATAGCAGCATGAACCTTTGAATTGTATCCAGCTTCTGTTTGTTTTTTGATAGTGTAGCTTGTCTATACCAGGTGGAGGCACCTGGTATAGACAACCTCTATGGCACAAGTGCAAAGTGCAAAGTGTGTTAAGTGTCTAACGGCACCAGGGGTTCCCCCCCATCTCCGCGTTGCTTTCATTGTGAGTGTACCAGTTCACTGGGAAGGCCAGAGATTTAAAAGTGTATGGATCATGTGAGTGTGTTGTGTTATATACCGTTGTTCTTCTGGCCATTTAGCCGCTGGACCCCAGCTGAGGCCCAACGTTGCCCGCACTTCGCCCCGTGGAGGCAGACCAGGTAACCACTAGTTTAAATTTGCACTCTGGCAGGTCCTGCCACCTAGTTTCCTGGGATTTCAGTGGCTAGGACCTTAAAAAAAAAAAAAAAAAAAAAAAAAAAATTTTGCATGGGAATATTGCGCTAGAATTAGAAAAGCCAAAATGGTGGGCGAACAGCGTAATTTAGACACGGTTTTTTTTGCCGTGTGGGACATTCGCTTGCATACAGATAGAGTTGGGTAGGGAGAATGAAGACTGGAGGGATAAAGACAGAAGAATGGGGTCAATAGGGGAGACGACCCCAGGTAGAATCAGTGGGGAATGCCCATACCCCACCAGAGGGAAGAGTGGGGTCGGCAAGGAGGGGAGGAGACAGGAAAGCCGTCACCTCCCCCCGCCGGGGTAAGGGAGAAGAAAGGGCCGAACAAGGGAGCCGGCTCAGATCACTAACATGGCGTGTATGTAGCAAAGCTGTGGCTTCGTCAGGTCCATGACAGTGTACAGTCCATTAGTTGGTCAGTGTTGGAATAGGATCCCATCCACTGCTGTTCCAATAATCAGGGTGTCAGTGTGGGATGGTGTCACTAAGGGGATATAGGTCTCCTCCAGTTAAGTCCTAGTCATTGTTGTCCGTTTCAGTTGTCAGAGTTCCAGTGTCGAGTTTAGGGAAGTTGTGGTAATGCTCGTAGTCTGCTGAACAGTTCGTGCGCAAATTTCGAGAGGGCTCTATAGTACTCCTCCTCCGACAGTACAAGGTGTTCCCGATCCTTCGGGTTGAAACATATTTTGGTTATAAAGTGACATCTTATATCATCAAAGAGGGGGCATTCATGCATCAGATGTGTCCATGTCTGATTTTCACCGCAGTGGCATAGTGGTGATTCTTTTATTCCGAAGGTCGAAAGTTTGGCATTAAAGGAACCATGTCCCGTTAGAAGGAAGGTGGTGTAGAGCCCCGGTGAGAACCAGGCCGGCTGGTGGGGGTAGACTTGGGTAACGTCCGGGATAAATTTCCGGGTTATGGCGCCTTTAGTTGATTCTGCCCATCGGGACTGCCAGGTTTGCCGGAGATGGTTGATAAGACGTTTTTTCTCTATGTTGCTGTTGTTGGCTGGATCGGTAGTGAAGCCGATGCAGGATACACTTTTACCTCTGGACAGTTGAAAGAGCATGCCGCAGCGGACAATTTCCAGGTCCAGGGGGAGTGATCCTGCCAGGGCCTGCAGCGCATGAGAGCTGACAGTGCAGCATGCTCTTGTGATGGTGAGCAAGATGCTACGCTGTATTGATTCTAATTTCCTTTTGTTCACAGCCGTGGTTGCTTTGTTGTACCAAATCCCTGCAGCGTATGAGACGGCAGGGATGAAAAAAGCCTTGTAAAAGAGAGACAGGGTCCGTTTCCGTAGTCCCCAATCTTTTCGTGTGACTCTTGCTATGAGGGCTGAGTAGTTCCTGATCTTTCTCTGGAGATAGATGAGATGTGGGGTAAAGGATAAGTTTTTATCCAATACGATTCCGAGGTATTTTAGTTCTGTAGTTAGTTTAATCGTGGTTCCTTCTATTTTGATTTGTGGTGGCCTTCTCGTGTCGAGAGAACCCTTGAGGAGTATTGAGGATGTCTTGGTTGGTGATATTGTTAGGTGGTTCTGCTTCGCCCACGTTTGCAGGGAGTCAATTGCCCGGTTTGCAGTGGCTTCCAGTTGTGCCCGGCTGTCCCCCTCCAGCATCAGGACGAGGTCGTCTGCAAATGCTTGTGCATCTGCCCCATTGAGATTCTGATTGAGGAAGCCGTCCATCACCAGATTCCAAAGGAGTGGCCCCAGGATTGAACCTTGTGGGCACCCCCGGAAGATAGGCCGAGTAAGTTGAGAGTAGGGAGCACATACTGAGATCCTTCTATCAGATAGGTAGGTTTTGATACAGTGGTACAGGTTATTGGAGATATTTGCTTCCCGGAGTCTGCCGAGGACACTTGGCCACCAGAGTGAGTCAAATGCCCCGGCAAAATCGACAGAGATCATTAGGAAGTATTTGCGGTTACAGTTGTTAGCTGCAGTTATTATGCGTTCCAAGGCGTCTACAGTGGAGCAGCCTCTACGAAAGCCAAATTGTTTGGGGGATCGTAGCCCTGCTTCTAGGTAGTGGGTTTCTATTCTGTTGTGGAGTAAGTGTTCAAATAGTTTGCTCAGTACCGGTAATAGTGCTATAGGTCTGTACGACTCCGGAAGTTCCCGTGATTTTGTCGGGTTCTTCAAGATCAGTCGGATCCGTGCAGATCTCCAGTCGTGAGGAAAGTAGCCTGCAAAGAGACAGTGATTGAACAGATTTAGGATAGTTGTTGGTATGTATTCTACGGCCTTTTTTACGATCTCTGGTTCCAGATAGTCTTCACCAGGCATTTTCTTGTTTCGTATTTTGGCGGTCGCCAAGTAGAGGTCTGCTAGTGTGAATGGGTCTTCACGTTCTACTGGGTTGTAGTTTGCATTTTCTTCGCAGAGACGGAGCTGCTCCAGGGAGTGAGCTGTCGGGAGTTGCCGAAAGGTGGTATTGAGGATATTGTCTATTGATTGGTGCCATGATTTTGTATAGAAGCCAGCAGGTGTTTTAGTTGAGGGAACTACCTCTCCTTTGGGCAGCTTGTTCATTGCGACTTTATATACAATCCCCCAAGGGTACTCGTTCCCGGTAGTTGAAACTAGCATTTCCCAGGATCGTTTCTTCCGTGTTCTGATCAAGGCGGTGTATTCATTCCTGACCTCACGGTATTGCTGCCTGAGGACCTGCACCTCTGCTGCCGGCCAGGATCTTCTTGATCGTTGAAAATTTTTTCTGCGTGTATTTACCTCATGTCGGAGTCTCTGAAGCTCCGGGCACCACCAGGGGACCGCGCCTGGGGATGGTTTCTTCCTTCTGATGGTTGCGTTTGCAGCCTCTATAATTATGTTTACAATGGCACGTTGGTGTTGGTCCGGGGTAAGAGTTGCATAGTCAAAAGTTTGGACAGAGCCAGTCAGTGCTTCTTGAAATTGTTCCCAGTTGGCCTTGTCCACGGCGAATCTGTTGATGGTTATTCTAGGTGTGGGTTGTCTGTTAAGGGCATGGTGCATCTGGAATGTAATAACTCTGTGGTCAGAGGTTGTCCAATCCTCTCTGACCTTCCATGAAGATATATGTCCAGCAATGGAGCGGGTAGCAAAGCTTACATCTATTGTTGCTTCCCATAATGTGCTTGAGAACGTGGGCGGATTGTTCGGCTGGTTTAGTATTGCCAGGCTATTGTTGGTGAGGAATTCTTCGAGGCGCTGGCCGTTAGTAGTACCACGTCGGTCAGGGGTTGCACTGTGCCACGCCGGTGACCTGCAGTTAACATCTGCACAGACTATTACTTTGGCGTTGGGGAGCTCATGGAGAACGTTTTGCAGGTAATGTATTGCAGGGAGGATGTCTTCGCCAGGTCGACAGTATAATGATATTGCATAGAATTCTCCTAATGGGGAGATGATTTGAGCACAGGCAGCCCATTTATTGCAGAGATGAGTTATCTTTGTTACCGTGAGGTCAGGATTGCGAACTATCAAGGCTGCCCAGGGGGTATCTCTGTCATGCTGAACTATTTTATACGTGAGGGGGTAGCCTTTCACCTCTTTCTTGTGCGTGTAAGGCTCCTGGAGAAAGAGGACATCAAGATTGTCTTCATCGGCCTTCTTCTTTAGTTGCGCGGCAACAGCTTTAGCCCGTTGTGCATTATGTTGAGCAAATTTCATTGTGTTTACATTATTGCTTTTATGAAGAGTTCCCATAATCGGTTCTTGATTGTTGAGCACTTTTGGCTTTTATGTATACGGGGCAGTTTCTGTCTCTAATGGAGTGATCTGCTGGTAGTTTTAAGGCTTTGCAGTTTGCGCACACTGGTCGGGCGGTTTTATTAGGGCAGGAGTTGTAGTTATGGCCTATGTCTGCACAGTGCCCACAAGTTGGGGAGGTTTGTGGTTGCACACACGTATGTGTGGTATGGCCGAATCGGCAACACCGGAAGCATTTGGGCACAGCCACGTGCTCTCTAAAGCGGTGGCTGCCCCAATTGATATAAATCCGTGTCTGTTGGCTGATTATCTTCCAGGCTCTTGGGGCTAACTCAATCACCCAGTTTGTGGCGTTACCGTTTCTGGGCTTTGTCTGGTATTTAGGTGTGATTAGCACCGATGGGTCAATATCTGGAATGTCGTGCTGCAGGTTTCTTCTGTAGATTTCGTCCTGTAGTTGGGTTGGAGAGAGGTCACTTCCAGTGTCGTAAATTACAATACTCGGTCCTTTTCTCTTGGGGATCTCTGCATGGAGACCCAGGGAGGGCACTTTCTGGTTTTCAATGATTTTATTCGCCTCTTCCTGTGTCTCAGTTTCAATAATAACGCCGACGTTGCGAGTCTTCCTCATCGATTTTATTCTGGTGGTTTTAAAATCTTCACCAAGGTTAGTAATTACCGAGTTTTTCACCTCTTCGCTTGTATGGTGAGTCTCTGGTGTGGCTGGCCTTAAGATGACCAGATGTGGGCGTTGTAGTAGGGGCCCCTTCTTCCTGCTGGGGGCAGCAGGAATCGGCTGTTGCTCTATTGTTGTGGTCCTCAGCGCTTGGGCGTATGTGGGGACGCGCTGTGGCATTTTGTTCGCCCCACAATCAATATAAGCCTGGAGCTTTGCTGTTGCTCTTTCACTCTCTAGGAAAGTTTCTATCAGGAGTGTATCCAGCTTATTCCACAAGTTGATGATTTGGGCTCTAAGCCCTGTGGTCACCCTATTGGTTTGCTCCTTGAACAGTGTTTCCAGAGCAGCCTTGAGGAACATTGATTTTTCATGTACGGTGCCCTCTGGCAGGGTGGGATCCAGAGGCAGATCCGGTTGTTTCTCCTCGCTGGCGTCTTTTTGACTTTGCTGGTTGTCGTGTATTTCTTTTGGCTCCTTAGGCTCAGTGTGTGAGCGTGTCTCCTGCTGCAAATTTGGCACTATTCCCTTCCTATTCTTTCTCTTGCTTGTCTGGGGGGCCCCAAAGCGGGGGTCCACCGCTTCATCCTTGTGTTCGATGATAATGGGATCATCGTTTGGGTTTTGCTGCATGGTGTCCTGGTTATTATCAGGTTTTCCCTCCATGTCGGGTAAAATCCGGATTATTGAGCCGATTCGGTTTAACGGGGTTTTGTGGGTTCCCGTGAGAGGGCTCTTGAAAAGGTGCTGATTGTCGCCGGTAGCAGGTCTGTAGGTGGAATAGCGGCTGAACAGTCCGTCAGCGAGGTTTTATGCTGGCCCCCACTGTCCACAGGTGGGGGGGAGAACAAACAAATGTTAGAATGCACCTAGAGCAGTGGAATTAGTCCCCTATAGCGTTTTTGAGGCTGCTGAAGATGATGGTGATGCCAAAAACACAATAGAATTCACTGGAGAAGAGTTGGTTCCTCACCATGAAAAGTTTATGGTGTGGGGGGGGAAAGTTCACTAAAAACATATTTCTCAGCTGTTTAAGACAGTTAAAAGCACAAATTGTTGTAGCTCTCTTTCAGCCCGATAAAAACACTGTTGGGGCACCCACCCCAGTCGAGTGCACACTACCAACGTGGCCTCCGCTTTATAATCGGTGCCTCTCTATGGCCCTGCTGCCAGCCACATGGTGACCATTGTAGTCTGGCAAACAAAGGACACAGATAAAAACGCTAGTAATTTGCTAAATTCCCAAAAGTTTGCAAAATTGTCTCACCTCGGTAATCCTCAGATGAATGTCTTTCGACTGGAACACTTTTTTTTGGCGAACTAAACACTTAAAACTCATATTTTAACACAAAAATCAGGAGCTCGTAAAAACGTGTATACTAGTCACTAGCCTGCAGCGCCCTCTCCCCACCTCTATGGCACATAGTGTGCATAGTGTGCATAGTGTTAGGGTCGGGCGCCACCTGTGGTTTCCCACATCTGCGCCATATGTACACTGTGAAGAAATACAGAACACTGTAAATGCCAGAAAAAGTGTTGTGTGTTGAATGTGTGGTTTTGTGTTGGGTTCTGTTGTATGTCCTGGCATTTGGCCGCAGGGCCCCTGATGGAACCCCACGTTGCCCGCACACACCACTAGGAGGTAGCCAGGCTGCCCATAGTTCTCTGGCTAGTCTCCGTCAGGGTCGCCTCAGCTTCCTGAGCGGAGACCAAGTTAAAAAAAAAAAAAATATAAAAATAAAAAAAAATAAATAAATAAAAAAAAAAAAAAAAAAATAATAAAATAAAATAAAAAAAAAATAAATAAATAAATAAAAATAAATAAATAAATAAATAAATAAAAAAAAAAAAATTAATTAAAAGAAAAAATAATAATAAATAATTAATTAATTAAAAAAAAAAAAACACAGCGATTAGATAGAGTGAGGTAGTACAGGGTGTACAGAAGAGGGGGAATGAAAGTAAGAGTAAGGGGATATAGGCGAAGGCGTCCCCAACCAGTCAATGTACACTCAGTCAATCAGGTGAAGGCGAAGAAAGGGGAAGGAATGGGGTCGAAAGTGACTGTACAATTGAGCACAGATAGGATCGCCATTTGGCGCCTCTGTCATCGACATCGGGTGGTGTCCAATCCAGGGGTTTAATTCGATCCAATGGTAGCTTTCAAACTTCAATCATCAGATAGTTGTCCGTTTGATGGTGTGGCGGTCAAGTTCATGACTGTCTAGACCGGATGAAAGTCCATCATGGTCTCAAACCGCCTGTTGTCTTCCTTGGGACTGCTATGGTGCAGGTACAGGAACTGTAGAAAAGGATTTCCTTCGGCTGAAGAGCTCTTGTGCGAAACGCGTAAAAGCTGTATATTCCTCCCTACTATCAAGCAGGTGTGTTTCTTGGTCTTTGGGTATGTAGGTCAAGGTAGTGATGAAGGTGCAGCGAAGATCCTCATACAGGGGGCAGTCATACATAAGGTGCGACCAACTCTCAGTCCCACCACAGGTGCAAGTGGGATCATCGATGATTCCCAGGGCCGTCAGTTTGCCTTTTAATGATCCATGGCCAGTTAACAGGTATGTAGCATAAAGACCAGGTGAAAACCAGGGGGGAAGCCTGGGGAACACCCTGTTAATGTAAGGGAAGAACTTTCTAGTGATTTCGCCTTTGTTGGAAGTAGTCCATCTCGCTTGCCACGCCTGCTGCAGATGCGTGAGGAGACGCTTCTTTTCTGCTGTTCTGTCGTTTGCGGGGTCTGTTGTGAATTCGAGGATGGTCTTGGAATTTGCTTTGGAGAGGTGGAAGAGTAGTCCACAGCGGACCACCTCCAGGTCCAGTGGCATGGCGCCTGCCAGGATTTGCAGAGCATGGGTACTGACAGTGCAGCAGGCACGGGTAGTAGCAAGCAGGATGTTCCTTTGCAGAGAGTCGAGGATTCTTCTACCACTAGCAGTGATTGCTTTCGGGTACCAGATGCCTGCTGCGTACGTTATAATCGGGGTAAATATCACTTTATAGAATAAGGACAGAGTGTGCCTATTGAGTCCCCAGTCCCGTCTGGAGACCCTGGCGACAAGGGCGGTGTAATTACGTATCTTTCTTCTTAGGTATTTAAGATGTGGCTGGAAATTCAGTTTGCTGTCAAGTATAACTCCTAGATACTTGAGATGAGTGGAGAATTTTATGGTCCTGTTGTCGATTTTTATCTGTGGCGGTCTGGCTTCATTGAGACTTCCTTTGAGAAGAATAGAATCTGTTTTGGCGGCAGAGATGGTGAGGTTATGGTGTTTAGCCCAGTCCTGTAGCTTCTGTAGTGCATTATTCGCCAAAATCTCCAGTCGGGCCCTAGAATCGCCGGTAACGGTGATAATAAGATCATCTGCATAGGCTTGAGAGGTGACCTCTCCCAGGTCCATGCCAAGGAATTCATCAAGCACAAGATTCCACAAGAACCTCTATGGCACAA
The DNA here is from genome assembly GCF_048544385.1 of Mastigoproctus giganteus. Lineage (NCBI taxonomy): Eukaryota > Metazoa > Arthropoda > Arachnida > Uropygi > Thelyphonidae > Mastigoproctus > Mastigoproctus giganteus. The sequence goes on from NC_143576.1 coordinate 15,851,326, forward strand.
AGTAAAGTGTAAAGTGTGTTCGTGTCAAACGGCACCAGGGGTTTCCCCCATCTCCGCGTGGTTTTCTTTGTGGGTGTAACAGATCACTGTTAAGGCCAGAGATTTAAAAGTGTATGGGATTTGGAAGTATTGTGTTGTGTATCGTTGTTCCTCTGGCCATTTAGCCGCTAGACCCCTGCTGGGGCCCAACGTTGCCCACACTCAGCCCCGTGGAGGCAGACCAGGTACACCCAGCATAATTATTTACTCTGGCAGGCCCTGCCACCTAATTTCCTGAGATTTCAGTGGCTAGGGCCTAAAAAAAAAAAAAAAAAATAGTAATAATAAATAAAAATAATAATAATAACGCGATTTTAGGGGGTGGTTCGCTAATGAGGTTAAGTTTCGGAATTGATGCACGATTTGGCTGTTATAATTTGGAAGTTTAAGTTTTTGTCGTGTGGGGCGTACACTGTGATGTATAGAGAGAGAGAGTGGGGGAAAGACTGAAGACTGGAGGGGAAAGACAGAAGTATGAGGCCAATAGGGTAGACGACCCCAGATATCAGTGTGGCATGCCCATGCCGCACCAGGAGAAGTAAACGGGGGAGACGGGGGAGGGGACGGTCCCGGCCCCTCCCACCGCCAGGATATGGAGAGAAAGTGGGCCAGACTAGGTATCCAACCCAGATCGCCAAAAGGCGAGGCAACAGCGTAGCTGCAGTCACAGTCATGGTTTTTGGATGTTCAGTTCAGTGTTGCTTCAGGTGGGTCACAGTCTTGGTTCAGTCTCACTTGTCTCGTGTTCATCTTATGGGATCAGGAAGAGGAGTGATGACTCTGGTCAGTTTGTAGTACTGCTTTGATGTCAATTCAGGTAGTCATATTCGTTGAGAGCATCAGTCCTGGCCATTTGCACCAGGTCATGCATGAATGGAGAGTTATCTTTGTTGGTAATTTCTTCTGATCGGTTGTAGTCATGCGGTATGTTCATGCTGTAGTCTTGAATGTCTCCTCCTTGGTTAGTTTCAATGGAGTTCTTCTATTCAGATGTTTCCATATTGTTGCGGATAGCGATTTCTGTTCTCCTTCTGTTAAAGATGTCCTGGGCGTAGCGGCTGAACGCGGTGTACTCGTCTTCCGAATCCAGGAGGTGATGCTCATTGTCTTTTGGTACAAATTTTATACTGGTGATGAGTACTGATCTTTGTTCCTCATAGCATTCACATTTGTGCATGATATGTTGCCACGTCTCCATATTGCCACAGGTGCAAGTTGGGTCCTCGGTCAGTCCGAATGAATTCAGTTTTGCGTTAAAGGGCCCATGGCCCGTCAGGAGGAAGGTGGTGTTCAGTCCTGGGTAGAACCATTTGGGGGCTTTTGGATAGGTCTTGTCTACGTAGGGTATAAATTTCCGTGTGACTTCACCCTTGGTCGTCTCTTGCCATCTCCTCTGCCAAGTTTCTTTCAGGTGTTCCATGATTTTCTGTTTTTCCATTCGGTGGTTGTTTGTAGGGTCCAGTGTAAAAGTGTCAAACGTGGTCGGTGTTCCCTTTGCCAGGTAGTACATCAACCCACATCTCGCCACCTCCAGGTCCAGAGGGAGAGTTCCCGCCAGGACCTGCAACGCACAGGTACTCACCGTGTTACACGCCCTGGTGATGGTGAGGAGTATTTTTCGCTGTATTGTATCGAGGATTCTTTTATTTACTGCAGTTCTTGCTTTGACGTACCATATTGGGGCTCCATAAGTAATTGCTGGGACGAAAATTGCTTTATAGTAGAGGGATAATGTTCTTTTGTTTAGTCCCCAGTCTCTGCGTGTTACTCTGACTACTAGTGCTGCGTATTTTCTCAGCTTCTCCTTCAGATATAAGAGGTGTTGTTTAAAGGACAGGTTGGAATCTAGGATAATGCCTAGGTATTTCATCTGTTTTGCCAGTTTGATTGTGCTTCCCCTTACTTTTATCTGGGGCGGCCGTCTGATGTTGAGTGTTCCTCTCAGTAGAATTGAGTTCGTTTTGGTCGGGGAAATCTCCAGTGTATGCAGGTTTGCCCAGTCCTGGAGCACTTGCAGTGCATGGTTTGCACGGGCTTCTAACTGTGATCTAGAGCTCGCTGCCACCGTTAGGACGAGATCATCCGCGAAAGCTTGTGCGTTGACATCACCCAAGTCGAGTGCCAGGAATTCATCAAAAACAATGTTCCACAGGAGCGGCCCCAGGACAGATCCCTGCGGGCAGCCCCTGCGGACCGATCTTGTCAGGCTCCGGAACGGTGCCATTACCCTGATTTTTCTATCTGAGAGGTAGGATCTAATGCAATTATATAAATTCATGGGGATTTTTGCCTTGCGGAGTCTGCCCAGGACGCTCGGCCACCAGAGGGTGTCGAACGCCCCAGCGAAGTCGACCGCAATTACCAGGAAGTACTTTTCATTACATTGTGCTGCGCTTTCTAGGAGGTTCCGAATTGCTTCAATCGTGGAGAGTCCGGGTTTGAACCCATATTGTCTGGGTGACTCTAGGTCAGCTTCTTTGTAGTGGCTGAGTATTCTTCGATGTAGTATTCTCTCCAGGAGTTTACTTAGTGTTGATAGCAGCGCTATAGGACGGTAAGAGTTTGGTTGTTCAGGTGGTTTAGTTGGGTTTTTCAGGATGAGCTTGAGATGTGCTGTTTTCCAGCTAGTTGGGAAATGGCCCACTCTGAGGCAGCAGTTGAATAGGTGCAGCAGGGGTTCCGGTATGTGCTCCACCGCCCTCTTAACGAGTTCTGGGTCCAAGAGGTCAGGGCCAGGGCATTTCTTGTTGCGCATTTGTGTTGCAGCTTCCTGCAGCTCATCCATGGTAATTGGCGGCTCCATTTGTTGGGTGTTATAGGTCTCGTTTGCCTGTATGATAGCTTGTTGGTCTTCCGTGAGTATATTCGGTGGGTCTTTTATAATGGTGTTCAAAATGTTGGCCACCGAGTCGTCCCATGTTGTGGTGAGGGTGCGTTGCGGCGTTATAGTTGCTGTGGTTATTTCCCCCCTGGGGAGTTTATTTGTTGTGATCTTGTAGACCACTCCCCAGGGATTCTCATTACCTTTAGTTGAGACCAGTCGTTCCCAGGAGGACTTTTTACTTTTCTTTATACTCTTGGTATAAGTATTTCTCAGTACTGTATATTGGCGGCGCAGGTAAGTGACCTCAGCGGGTGGCCACGACCTCCGTGCTCTCTGATATTCCTTCCTTTTTTGTTGGACTAATCTCCTTTGTCGTTGCAGCTCTGGGGTCCACCAGGGCATGGTCTTGCTCGAAAGCGTTTTTCTTTTTATGGCAACTTCAGCTGCCTTGGTTATGATGTTTGTTATTATTTGTTGCAGTTCGTCTGGGTCCTCTCTTATTTCTTGGCCATACTGTCTGGTTTGCCCAATTCTATCATGTTGGGCTCTACTAATAAGCTGTTCTCGGTAGAGTTCCCAATTGGCTTTGGAGATTGCAAATCTGTTTAGCATCGTCCTTTCTGTTGCGATTCTTGCTGTGGTTCTCTGTATCCGGTAGGTGATGGTACGGTGATCCGACGTGGTCCAAGCATTTTGCACCGTCCAGTCGGTCACGTGGGAATCGATATTTCTTGTGATTAGGGTGATGTCAATGGTCGCCTCCCAAAGTGTATTACAGAAGGTTGGGAGGCAGAAAGGTTGATTTTTAACCGTCAATATTGAGTTAGCCAGGAACTCTTCCAGTCTTTGGCCGTTCTGGTGCCTTGCCGGTCCGGCGTGGCGCTGTGCCAGACTGGGGATCGGCAGTTGACGTCGGCACCTATTATGATCCTCTGTCCTGCTAGGGTAGTTTGGACATCCTGGAGATATGTAATGGCGAAGTCAATCTCGACGCCAGGTCTGCAGTAGAGAGAGACTGCATATAGGCAGCCGACAGAGCTGATTATATGTGCACATGCTGCCCATGGCGTGCATAACTGTGGGATCTTGGTTACTGTTATTTCTGGGTTGCGGACTATAATTGCTGCCCACGGTGTATCTTCGTCACTCTGTACTATTTTAAACCTGAGCGGGTATCCCCTAACCTTCTTCATGTGAGTGTAGGGCTCTTGAATAAGGATGAGATCAGCATTGTCTTCTTCTGCTTTTAGGCATACTTGGGCGACCACTGCTTTCGCACGTTGCGCATTTATTTGGTGAATTTTTAGCACTCCATCGTTATATTTTTTACGTTGCGTACCCATAATCGGTTCTGAGTTGATATATACACTTGAACTTTTGATATGTCGGACATTTTGGATCTCTTATGGAATGCGTATGATCTAGCCTTAGTAGCTTGCAGTTGACGCATACAGGGTCTTTTGCTTTGTTTGGGCAGCTACTGAAGTTGTGCCCCTTTTCGGAGCAGTGGCCGCAGGTTGGTTCCATTTGATTACATGTGTGTGTCGTGTGCCCATATTTGCAGCACCTAAAACACTTTACTATAGCCACGTGTTCTCTGTACCTGTGGCTACTCCACTCTATATAAATTGATCGCTGTTCCCGAAGGACTTGCCAGGCCTCTGGGGCCAGCTCCACTACCCAGTTACAGTTTCCGCTGCTTCTGGCCCTTGTTTTATACTTGGGCATTACCATTAGCTTTTCATCCCTCTCTGGTAGTCCTCTCTGTAGGTTTTTCCTATAGATTTCCCCGGTTAGAGTCTCGGGGGTGATGTCTTGGTCCACGTCAAATATTATGACAGATGGCCCTTTTCTTCTTAGGGTTTCCGCAGTAAGGCCCAAGGTTGGGATCTTTGCATTGGACATGATTATTTCCGCTTCTTCCTTGGTCTCCGTTTCTATTACAATCCCTGGGTTTCTTGTTTTCCTTATTGCTTTAATTCGGGTAGCTTCGAGGTCTTTCCGCAGGTTTTCCATTACCACCTTCTTTATTTCTTCGCTTGTATGTTCATCTTGTCCTGTTGACTTTAGGATGACTATGTTGGGTGTTGGTAGGAGTGTTCTTCTCGAGGACACTCTTGCAGGTTTGGCAGCAGGTTCATTTATGTTTGCAGTGGTGGTTTTGCTCCTCAGCGCTTCTGAGAAGGTCGGGGCACGCTGTGGCATTTCTCTTGCCCCGCCTTGCAGGTATGCCTCTAATGTGGCGTTTATTTTTTCGTTCTCTATGTGGGTTTTGTACAGGATAGTTTCCAGTTTTGTCCACAGTGAGACAATGTCTGCTCGAATCGTTGTTGTAACTCGATTGTTCTGCTTTGCAAAAATTTCCTCCAGTGCAGACCTGAGTATGAGAATCTGGTCTGGTACTGGGCCCCCTGGTAAGGTGGGGTCTAGGGTTTGCGTTTCTTCAGTCATCTCAGTCAGTTGGTTTTGTTGTTCCAAATTACTTTTGCTCAGGTCAGATTGCGACCTGGTTTCCCGTTCGAATTTCGGGACGCCCGGTTTCTTGTTCCTTTTTTTTGAAAGTGGGGTCGGTTTTTGTTCCTCGGTGTCGTCCCTATTGCCATCAATCAGGATGGGTTCTGGTTCTTTTCCGATGTTTTCTTCGGTTTGGTTGGGGTTTTCCGAAGGCATTTCTGGCCAGATCGGAAAATCGGAGTATTCGGATTAGCGGGGTTCTGTTTATATATTCTTGTAGCTGATTTAAAAAGACGAAGTTTGGTGGGTCACACAAGTTCGTGCGTTGTATGGTTGTCACACAATACCCTGGCAACGATTTCAGCTATCCCCAAGGTCAAATCATTGGGGGGGGGAGTCAAGTGTTAAAATGCCCCTAGAGCAGTGGGATTACCTCCGCATGGGGTTTCCTGTGACATCTAAAATATTGAAATAGGCACGTGAGAGAAGATTCCACAACATCATGGAAGTTTATGGCGGGGGGGAGTCACTAAAAACATTATTCACTGTCTTTTAAAACAGTTGTAAGCACAGCTTGTTAGAGCAGCTTTTGCTCTGGATATATCACAGATCGTGGCACCCTCCCCAGTCAAGTACAAGGTACCAACGTGGCTTCCGCGTTAAAATCGGTGCCTCTCTATATCCCTGCTGCCAGCCACATGGTGACCAGTGTAGGTCTGGCAAACAAAGGAAACAGATAAAAAACGCTGGTAACTTGCAAAATTCCAGTTAAATACTCAAAAGTTCCTCACCTATAGAGTCCACTGTAGTTTATAAATCACTGGACATACTTTTCCTGAAATAAAAGCACTAAGAACTCATAATTTAATCCATAAATCGCAGAGCGCTGTTTCAGCGTGGCAGTAACAACGGCAGCCATATTGGCGATCCTCCTCTATGGCACAGCGAGACCCGAGCGTAGAGGCTCTATAAATGGACAGCAGATGGAGGAGTTCCTAGCCAACAACAGCTTTGTCGTCATCAGTCGCGCCAACAATCTTCCCACATTTAGTTCGACACTTTGGGAGGCCACCCTGGATGCCACCATGGCTACTAGTTGTCTAGCTGGTCACCTCAATGATTGGATGGTGCAAGACGATTGGACTACTTCCGACCACAGGTCCATCACCTTCATTATGCATAGGTCACTCAGTCGAATCCAGATAAACAGCTACAAGCAGGAAAGATATGCTGTCAATAAAGAGACGGGAGTAAATTCAAAGAGGCGATCACCAGAAACGCACACAACCTGTCATCCAACCAGCTCCAGAAACAGTCCCCTGACCAACATCAAAGCGCTGTAACCAATGCTATAGTCAACGCAGCTAATCAATCAATTAGGAGGAGGACCTTCCAGCCGGGAGCTGTCCCGTGGTGGTCGCCAGAGCTCGACCAGCTTAGAAGAGCAATGAACAAGAAGAATGCACCTTTCAAAGAGCCAGACAGACCCCCCCCCCCCGACATGGATACTCTTGGGCAACAGTACAGGGAGGCCAGGAACACCTATACTGCGATGATCAGGCAGTGGAAAAAGCTGTCCTGGAAGCATCTGGTCTCTACTGTCAGCAACTCTGATCCCTGGAGCATTATCTACTGGATAACCACAAAGCTAAGGTTGGAAAAAGCTAAGGTTGGAAAATGCTAAGGTTGGAAAAAGGCAAAACAGCGCAGAAAGAGGAACTATAGGAAATTTTGGAATTGGTGAAAGAAATAAAAGAGGTGAAAGACTTGTGGAATTTGCAGAATCTCAAGGAATGTCAGTAATGAACACTTTTTTCAAGAAAAGGGTGAACAGAAAGTGGACATGGAAGAGTCCAAATGGATTAACAACTAATGAAATCGACTTCATCCTCACTAACAGAAGATATATTGTGAATGATGTTACCGTCCTGAATAAGGTAAATGTTGGAAGTGATCACAGAATGGTAAGATGTACACTTGATATAGATGTAGGAAAGGAAAGGAAAAAACTGACTCGAGTAAATAATACAAAGGTCTTTGAAATAACAGAGGAGGAGAAAAAGCAGTATGTACTGGAACTGAAGAACAAGTTTGAGCTTCTGCAGATTGCTCAAGACCAAGATATCGACGAGGAATATTACAACTTTCTGAAAGTGATAAAGCCCAAGAAACCTATAGGGAAACAGAAATCCAAAGAAGAAAAAATTAGTCAAGAAACACTTGTCATGATGAACCAAAGACGACAAATGAAGAGCAAGAAAAACACTGACAGGGAGAAAATTGAGTATACTGAGTTATGCAAAGCCATTAGAAAGAGACTCAGAGAGGACATAAGAAGATTTAACACAAGAAAAGTAGAACAAGCATTAAGGGAAAACAAAGGATTTAAATCAGCAGCCATGAGCAGTAATACAGAAAGACAAATGATACTGAAACTGAAGAATAGCGATGGTGTACTTATAAACAGCAGAGAAGGCATAATTCAAATAGCAGAAGACTACTATAGAGAATTATACAAGGAGCGAGGGAATGATACCAGCAGTGGGGAAGATGGATTGCAAAGTAGCAACACATACGACATACCCGATATTCTTCCTGATGAGGTAGAACATGCATTGAAGAAAATGAAGAATCGGAAAGCTCCGGGGGAAGATGAAGTTACTGTAGAGTTGTTAAAATTGGGAGGAAGAGACATAACACAAAAACTGGCAAGGCTCTTCACAAAGTGCATTAGAAAAGGTGTGATGCCTAAGCAGTGGAATAATGCAATCATAGTTTTGCTGCATAAGAAAGGAGATAAATCAGAAATTGGAAATTATAGACCAATTAGCTTATTATCCCATATCTACAAGTTGTTCACAAGGGTCATTACTAACAGATTAGAAAGAATACTCGATGAGAATCAACCGAAAGAGCAAGCTGGCTTTAGGACAGGATTCTCAACTATGGATCACCTTCACGTAATATCACAGCTAATGGAGAAAGCAAATGAATATAAAACACCATTATGCCTGGCATTTGTGGATTATGAAAAGGCATTTGACTCCATACAGCATAAGGCAATGTTTCGGGCACTGGAAAGACAAGGCATAGATACTCCATATATTATGATTTTGAAGAAAATATATGAGAGTGCTACATCCTTTATTAGACTAGACAAAGACAGTAGCAAATTTAAAATCGAGAAAGGAGTTCGACAAGGAGACACAATATCTCCGAAGCTGTTTACTGCTGCCCTTGAGGAAGCTTTCAGAAGATTAGACTGGTCGCAGAAAGGAGTCAATGTGAACGGAGAGTACCTAAACCATTTACGATTTGCAGATGACATTGTGGTCATAAGCCACGATCTCAAAGAATTAGAGGAAAATCTTAATCAGTTATGCACAGTTAGTAAGGATTTTGGACTAAAGATGAATATGGCTAAAACAAAAGTAATGATGAACAAGTATGCCACGGAAAGGGAAATAATGATTGAAGGAGCAGTAATTGAAAAGGTGGAGTCATATACTTATCTGGGACAAGTTATTAGCTGTAATAATGATAAATGGCTGGAAGTCAAGAGAAGAATAAATTTTGGATGGATAGCATTCAGGAAATATAGTCACATACTGAAGAGCAATATCCCAGTTTGTCTGAAACGTAAAATAATGAATCAATGTATACTCCCCACCATGACTTATGGAAGTGAAACTTGGGCACTCACCAAAAGAATGGAAGAGAAGCTGAGAACTACACAGCGAAGAATGGAACGAATTATATTGGGAATCAGACTGTTAGATAAGAAGAGAAACACGTGGATTAGGCAGCAAACTCAAGTAAAGGACATACTTATCAAAACTAAAGAACTAAAATGGTCTTGGGCAGGACACATAGCTAGAAGACATGATGACAGATGGACTAAGAAAATAACAGAATGGTGCCCAAGAGGAGCTAGAAGAAAACCTGGAAGACAAAGGCGGAGATGGATAGATGAAATTCATGAGTTTTTGAGTAGTAAATGGATGGCCAGTGCTCAAAACAGAAGGAACTGGAAAGTTGCTGGAGAGGCCTTCATCCTGCAGTGGATTGAAAATGGCTGATGATGATGATGATGATGAACCACAAAGCTGCCTAGGGGGGAGGTAACCCCTTCCACCGTAACACCACAAGGTGTCATGACCAACAACTGGCATGACACAGTTAATAACATACTAGATGCCACTTTCAAAACAATCGAAGGAAACAACACTCCTGAACAGCAACTGCTGTGCTAGGCCAATGAAGTATACAAATCCCCCAGAACGGAGGAGCCTTTTACCCACCCAGAACTACAAACTGCCATAAGCAAGATAAGAAATAGGAAAATTCCAGGGCTAGATATGCTTGAGCCAGAGCTGATTAGGAAAGTGGCTGAATACACCCCAGACCTGCTCCTGGACCTTTACAACCACTGTCTCCATTCAGGCTGTTTCCCTCTCGACTGGAAAGTGGCAAACATCAAATTGATCCTAAAAAATCCATCCAAACCACAGCATAAACCAGACTCCTATTGACCAATTGCCCTATTATCTGTGCTCAGCAAAGTACTGGAGCAGCTGCTCATACAGAGGATTGAAGTGCACTATACCACTGCTAGCTTAACAGCCAACAAACAATTTGGATTTAAGCCAGGAAATTCCACCGTCGATGCACTGGAATCCATCCTTAACATGGCGGAGAACTGTCGACAAAAATACTTTCTCCTCATCTCTATTGACTTTGCGGGGGCGTTCGATGCCCTTTGGTGGCCGAGCGTCCTCGCAAGACTCAGGGCTGCCCAACTGCCGACAAACCTCTATGATTGCGTAAGAAGCTATTTGACCAACTGATGGGTCCTGGTACAGGCCCCCTATTGCAAGGTTGACCGACAAATACACCGGGGATGCCCACAGGCCTCTGTCTTAGGAATTGTGTATTGGACGAGTTCCTCTCCCTCGACTTAGGGGGCGTACAGGCATTGGCATGTGCAGACGACCTGTCCCTAACCCTTACTGAAGATTCAAGAGCCCAACTAGAAACTCTCGCGAATGCAGCAGTAACCACACTGCGAGAATGGACGGAAAAGCATCAACTCACCATATCGGCCACCAAGACCAAATCCATCTTACTTAAGGGCTACCTAATCCCAACTAGACTGCCGCAAATAAGAATCAACAATAGAACAATTCAGCTAGCCACAGAACTAAAGTATCTGGGTGTTATCCTGGACCATAATCTATCTTTCACCCCACACCTAAAATATATACAGGCTAAGATGAAAAAATATGCTGGCATGCTTGCGAGAGTCACACGTCGCGACTGGGGCCTAAAAAGGCGCACCCTTGCGATCCTTTATAAAGCAGCCATTATTCCAGCAATCACATACGCCTCCGGTGTCTGGTTCCACAAAGCCTCAACAGTGGTAAACCGCAGATGACTGGATATTATACATAGACCCATCCTATTGACCCTCACCCGAGCATGCAAGACAGTCTCTACCCATGCACTACAAGTGATCACGGGTGCGCTCCCTCTTGATCTTGAGGTGACTCGCACCGGCATGCTTCAGCAACTCAGACGTGGCAAAGCCACAACCTTCCAGGACCACACCACGGACCCGGCAAATAATTGTAAAGCTGAGAAGTACAGGCTGCAAATCTACTTAACATCAATATGGCAACAATGCTGGATGATGTCTGACAAAGGAGACGTCACCCGAAGGTTCCTCCCAAACTTGCAATGAGTATACCCAAAATATCCCACATGGCTCTGCCCTGGTCCCCATGTCACCTACCTTCTCACTGGACATGGAGCCATCTACTATAAGCTTAACCTCTTCGGACTAACAGATAACCCAGCATGTGCATGTGGCTCCCTTGAAACCTGGGACCACCTGCTGCACGAGTGTGAGTTGTATGAAGATCTTCGGGGTAACTTCATCACACGAGTCCGCTTTAATCCTAAAAACCAAGAGCACTACCTACTAGAAGACGAGGCAACCTACAATGCCCTCACTAACTTTGCACGGTGCTTATTTGCAAGACGATAGACTCTACCTATGCCACTAAACCCAGAACAACCAGAATAAAACAGCATACATACATACATACTGAAACTGAATATTGATCTATGGACGGGACATTGATCCCACGAGAGAACTGAACCAACGAATGACATAACCTGGATGGACCGCCACCAAAATCCTGGCTGACTGTCCGGATTTCCTACTTGCCAATCTGTGGACGGAGTCACCACCGACGAGGACAAACTCGCTGAACAACGGATGGGACTTGTATCCCATGAGTAAATACGTAACCAGAACTTACATAAATCACTACCAAACCTAGACCAAAACCTTGGATGGAAACACCCTCGCTGGGTTCCTGGATGGCACAACCCTGTTGCCATGGCACCTGGCCTGCAGCCTCTTGCATCCATGCCCTATTGGCGATCTGGGCCAGTCCCCTTGACTGGCCTACTATTTTTCCCTCTCCCTGCGTGGGAGGGGGAGGAGATGGTTTTGCTGTCTCCTCCCCTTCTTCCATCCCTTTTTCCCTCTGGTGGGGCATGGGCATGCCCCACTATAAACTGGAGTTGAATTCCCTTTCGGCTCCATATTTCTATCTTTCTCCCCCCCCCCATCTTCAGCCTTCTCCCCACTCTATCTGACAGCAACGTGAACACGCCCCACACAATCTAAAGTCACCAATCTAAATTAATTTCTTCGAACATCCTGGACTTCTCCCTAGCGCTTCCCGCAACGCGTATACGATCATTTTTTTAAATTTATTTTTATTTTTTTATTTTTTTAAGGTCCTAGCCACTGAAATCTCAGGAAATTAGGTGGCAGGACCTGCCAGAGTGAACTATATACTAGTGGGTACCTGGTCTGCCTCCACGGGGCAAAAGTGGGACAATGTCGGGCCTCAGTAGGGGTCTGGTGGCTAAACGACCAGAAGAACAACGGTACACAACGCTACACATGTACAATATCCATACACTTTTAAATCTCTGGCTTTTCCAGTCAACTGGTTCACCCACAATGTAAACTATGCGGAGATGAGGGGAACCCTTGGCGCCTTTTGACCCTAAACACACTTTACACTGACAGTGGTAGAGAATGAAAAGGACCTGGGGGTAATTGTGCAGGCAGATATGAAGTTTTCTGAGCAGTGCAGATGGTCTGCAAGAATAGCTCATGGTGTCTTGTCAATGATATACAGGAATTTTTCTAGCAGGGATAAGGAGGTAATTATCCCCTTGTATAAGGCAGTGGTCAGGCCACACCTCGAGTACTGTATACAGGTCTGGAGACCTCATTTTAAGAAGGATGTAGAGCTGTTGGAACGAGTACAGAGAAGGGCAACAAGATTAGTGAACAGAACAAAGTGTTGCTCTTACAAAGAACGGCTTAAGTTTTGCTAATTGCAGTGTCTGGAGACTAGGCGCCTGCGAGGTGATCTGATTGAGGTGTATAAAGCCTTAAATGGTTTGAGCATGCTCAGTGCTGATGGGATTCTTCCTCTTGCTGAGAATAATCGCCTGAGAGGACATAAATTCAAATTGAGGAAAGACGGTTGTTAGATGTGCGGAAGTATGCCTTTAGCCAGCGGGTGGTTGATTGCTGGAACAAACTTCCATCTGTCATTGTAGAAGTTGATAGCTTAAATAGATTCAAGGCAGAACTTGATAAACATTTGGAGCAAGGGGATGGGTGAAATAAGAGTTTTTTTTTTTTGGCTTGCTTTGGAATGCTATATAAGCTTGCTTTCTTGCATCAAGTGCTCTTGCTAATGCTAATGCTAAATCCATGAATAGGACAATATCAATCACGAGACAGCAGCCATCCCATCCCTCAATGACCCAGAGTAATGGAAACACAACTAAGACTGTGACTCAACTCGGTCAAAGACACCACAGAAGATCAGAGAACCTCATCTTGCCTTGTTGGGCACCTGGATTAAAGGACATCCAAGGTGGTCATATGACTCAACATACACTGTTTCTCTCTTGAACGGTGCTTTCTTTCCCCCTCCCATGGAGAGGGGGGCTCCCCTTCTCCAAATCTTTTTCCTCTGTTGGAGCATGGGCCTGCTCCACTGCAATTGTGGGACCATCCTCTCTATCGGCCCCTTACTTCCTTTTTTTCACACCCCCTTTACTGTTAATTTCACAGCGTTTTCAGCCCTACGCGTCGAAATTTAACTACATCAAATTTTCTTGCCCAACCCATTTAGGCATAAAGAAAATATTATTTCAGCATATAGCCCTTTGCAAGCTAAATTATTCTAACAAACGCTAATAACTAACCATGAGCAGCACCTTTTTTTTTTTTTTTTTTTTTTTTAGGTTCTAGCCACTGAATCCCAGGAAAGTAGGTGGCAGGACCCGCCAGAGTATTATATAGGTATCATCTGGCTGGCCTCCCCGTGGCAAGGTATGGTAATGTCAGGTCCCATTAGGGGCCCAGCGGCTAACAGGCTGGATGAACAAGGGCCATATACTTTTAAATCCCTGGCTTGTCCGATATAGTGTACATACGGGAGATGGGAGAAATCCCAGGAGCCGTTAGACCCAAATATATCTATACCTATATGGTTAAGGTATGCGCACATAAAGAACACAATATGAAACTGTACATTTTTATTTCTAATTTAACACAATTCATGATTTACACTAATGCACACACCACTTGTTTACAAACACTAATGCACTAAAACATTTGTTCACTTTGTTCGCCACCTGCTCTCTGAAACCCATAGACTTTTTGAAATATGCAAATACTTGCATAGTGCAGAACATACTCATATATATACCAGTAGAGAAGTTTCTAGAAAGCTCACAATGTTTCTAGAGAACTCCATCGAAAGTTCTAAAACCTTCCAGAAACATCACAACCTTTCTTCTGCATGTAACAGTTTTCCTAGAACATTCTTGAATGTTTAGAAAGCTCTTGAATGCTCTAGAAATTTCCTGAATGTTCTAGAAAAAAATAGATAGATAAAATAGATGGAAAAGATGATTAAACCAACTATAGGTCTTGGTTTTTGATCATAACCTGCGATATTTGAAAGCTGAAGGTGATAAGAACTTTTTAAGCAATAATACACTAAACTGAGTTTCTGAACATATTCCTACAAGAATCTGCCAAAATTATTTCATGGAGGAAATTGGTGTCGACCAGTGTAATCCAAGATTGATTACTAAAAGATGTGAACTGAACAGCTATGTGAATATTTTTTAGCCATTTGGTCTATAACATGAACCCCATACTCTGTTTCATTGTAATACTGTCTCAGGCTTCTTTTTACCAGTACTTACTGCAATACTTGTATTAAGTGTACTCAAGGTCATAACATTTTTATTTGCTTTAGCCTGATAATTCGTCAGAGTGTAATCAAGTTTGAAAACTGAAGTGAAATATAATTCTGTATTTTTTTTTTTTTTTTTTTTTTTTATGGTCATTGGAAATTCTTTATGAGCATGAATCACAGTTCCTACTGTAGTAGTATTTTTTTAGATTAATTTCTTTACTAATTCAAAACTGTGATTACATTTTTAAGTTATCAGTGATTACATTTCTACTTTGATTCAAAAATGGTTCCATTTATTTTTGGGATGATGTATTCAGAAAGTGTTGACTAACTGGTTGCATATAGTCTTCCTTCAAATAAGAAAAGCCATTCAGTAGATATTTTGAAGATGTATCAGCTGCCAACCAAACCTTTATACCAAATTTGTCTGGTTTTTTGGCCCTATACTGGCTGAATCAGCATCTAGCTTTAGTTGGAAATAGCTGCTCTTCTATTGTAATGTTTTCTCCCGATATATAGCAAGTTTTATAGTTGGAAATAAATTTGCACCATATTTCTGAAGCTAAAGCAAATTTATCATTTCCTAGATGCACTTTCCTTGAAGAATGTATGTCGAATCTTATGAACTTCTTAATTTCATCATATAAGTTATGTGACATTGTGCCGTGAAAAAATTGAGGTGCCCATACAGCTGACCACAAACTGTCCAGTTCTAAATTTCTAGCACAATATGTCTGTGAGCTAAAAGTACAGCAATAAAATGATATGTTTCTGTTATGTATTTTATCATTGAAGTGTCTACAAATAAACAAAATGCACCTACCACAGAATCCGCACTAAGACTAAACTAAAATGGCATGGTGCAGCAATATATGGTAGTGACTCCTATGCATGCTCAGACCTGAAGTAGCATTCACAGAACATGCAGACATGCACCTGGGCATGTACTTGCACAAACCATGGCACCTCTGTAGCCAGGTGGGCAGGAGCAGCAGTGCGTAGCACACGCTTCTTGATTAGACCGGGGTTCGAGCCCGTTACCACCAAATACGGAGGATGAGGAAAGGTCGGGGAATGACCGCCGCATATCCCCGGAGCAATATGGCCTTAGTTGCTAATGCTCCTAAAAAAAAAAAAAAAAAAAAAAAGCACAAACCATACGATGAATCAAATTGTAAGTGTTTGTCACAAGCTAAATAAATGCAAAAACTTGGTTAGCTGTATAAAAATTAGTTAATTTTATTGAAATTTTACAGTCAGACAATGTTTTGGTGGGTTTAGGTATAGCGCTAAAATTTAAAAAAAAAAATGTGTGCAAATTATTAATTATTTACAATTGTATATGCTGTAAGTTAATATAAATTTAGGAAATATCATGGACTTGCACCTGTGGGCTGCAAAACTGAACAATTTGAAGTAGGCAGACAGTCAACTTGACTGTTGCAGCAGTTCTAGTGTTAAGTGAATCCTCAAATTTAGCATTAGCAGTGGCATATGATGCAAGAAAGCAAGCTTATGCAGCCTCAGCCAAAAAAAAAAAACCACTTCCCATTCACCTCTCCATCCACTACAAAAGTTTGTCCAGTTCCTTGAGTTTATTTAAGCTATCTACTTCCACAATAACAGGTGGAAGTTTGCTCCAGCAATCAACCACTTGCTAGCTAAAGGCAAATTTCCACACATTTGTTCTGCAATTCTCTTTCCTCAATTTGAATTTATGCCCCCTCAGGTTTGTAATTTGAGCAAGAAGAAGAACTGCATCAGCATTGAGCTTTCTGAGATCATTTAAAGCCTTAAAAACCTCAATCAGATCACTTTGAACACCTCAATCAGATCACATAGTTGGTGCCTAGTCTCAAGAGGCTGCAAATTTTAGAACTTAAGCCTTTCTTGGTAAAAGCACCCCTTTGTTTCCCTCACCAGTCTTGTTCCCTTCTCTGTATACAAAATTTACATTAAGTAAACAGAGCAAGGAGCAAATTCTTATAGATAGATGGATTAAGAGTAAAATCAG
This sequence comes from Mastigoproctus giganteus, assembly GCF_048544385.1. Taxonomy (NCBI): domain Eukaryota; kingdom Metazoa; phylum Arthropoda; class Arachnida; order Uropygi; family Thelyphonidae; genus Mastigoproctus; species Mastigoproctus giganteus. Next base: position 15,867,968 of record NC_143576.1, read on the forward strand.
TATTGTAGTTATCCATTCCAGCAGCTCTACATCCTTCCTAAAATGAAGCCTCCAAACATGTATGCAATATTCAAGGTGTGGCCTGACCATTGCCTTATACAAGGGGATAATCACCTCCTTATCCCCGCTAGCAAAGTTCCTGTATATCATTGACAAGGCCCTATGAGCTGCTCTGGCAGCCTGTCTACTCTGCTCTGTAGACTTCATATTTGATGGCACAATTACCCCCAGGTACATATTGTACATTCTCCATTACCCTGAGTGTAGTACTACATAGTTGGTACGTTATTCTGGGGTTACTGCTGCTCATATGCAGTACTTTGCATTTGTCAAAGTTAACCTTCAGTTGCCACCTCTCAGCCCATCTGCCCAACTTTTCTAGATCCTGTTGCAGCCACATGCTATCATTACTGTCATTAACAACATTGCCAACCTTTGTATCATTTGCTAACTTGGACATTAAGCCTTTTATACCTTCATCAATATTTATTTATTTATTTATATACACGTTTCTCACACACATGGCACACAGACCCTAAATAAAGGTGAGAAAACTAGCAGTTACAGAAAATGCAAAACTAGAATTAAAATATACAGCAATACCTCGCTTAGCACGGCTTCAAACAGCACGGGTTTCACTATAACAC